>NC_073692.1:427590113-427640113 GCF_029784155.1 Uranotaenia lowii
GCTCACTGAAGAGGAGCGAAAGCCATAGTAGCTCGAAACGTCTGGACAACTGGTAATAACGTTTTTGATTCTAAAATCCGCCGAAAAACGTCGATGATTTAAATCACATTAAAGCGCGGCGATAAACAAAATTCCAATTTATTTATTTATTAAATTCCACATATTTTCTTTAAAAAATATTTGCTTGGCAAACAATTGTAAAACAAAAAACGAATTTGGCTCCCTAAAACCTGAACTTAATTGGAAGGACAGTCTTCTGAACCATTTCGATTTTTTTTTTTTCATTTGTTCCTCTATTCAAAGATGCCCTTGAGTGATATGCAGCCAAAAAAGTTTCTATCCAATAACATAAATTTTTCCAACGCATCAGCAGAACTAGGACCTATTTAAAAATACTGTGCTATTTTGAAGCAATAACTCAGTGTGCATCTCAAAGAGATCAATTTTGAGGAAGAAATGGTAAAAAAGGGGTTATATGGGTAGAAGAATTTGGTTTCAGATTTTGCGCAAAATCTTTTGAGTACACAACTGACTTTGATTCAAAACATCCATTTTTTGTAATCAAACTCCTGTTTTACTTGAATCGATAAATAATGGTTTGGATTAAAATGAATAGTTTTTGAAAGACAGAATTTATTTTTTGAATCGAATAATTTTGAACTTTGATTTTAAACAAATTCTTTGATTTAAAATAAATTTGTTTATAATTACATATTTCTTTTAAAATAAAGTAAATATTCTTTCAACAAAAGAAAAATGTTGTCAATGCAAAGCAATAATTTCTTTAAATAAAAACTTCAAAATTAAAAGGTTTTTTTTTGTATTGAGCAAGTAGAATTTAAAACCGAAAAATCGAACTAAGTTTTGCCGGTCGTGTAACAAACCTAAACCAGTGATCACATCAAATTTCGATTAACTTGTCGGTTTTTGAAAATACATATGTGAAAATACCAAAATATGTAATCGTTTTGGTGTCACTTAATTTTTCTTTAAATTTAAAAGAAACTTTATCGAATACTATTTTTGACATTTAATAAATTCTGAACCAAATGATGCTCTCAGGTTCAAACTAGTTTTGAAAGTTTAATAACATTCCTCTATCAGGTAGGATTAAGCTTCAGTTCAATTTTCATGTAGTTAACCGCACACTACAAACTTGAAAGTCGTTATATTTAAGTTCGTACGAATTGTGCTAAATTGTGGTTTAAAAAGTTTTTCTATATTAACAGATAAAAAAGTAGCCAAGTAAAACCATAGCAACGCTTACATTAGTTAAAAGCTAATTAACCTTCCAAAGCCATTCGAAAAATATCCCTTTCGGGGAAATTTGAGTTGTAGCTCACAGCAAAAAAAAATGTAAGCCACTCAACGTATTATTAGTGATTAACGATGTAATTCTCATATTCGAAAAATATATCATATTTTCGATGCTAATATTACACTCAGGCAAATTCTTATTACAATTTTCATAAGATGCTTCTTATGAACCGCTTTTTAGAGTGTAAAATTGTTCTTCATAAGAGTCTTATGAAATTCTTCTTATTCTCATACGAAGTTCTTATGAAAAATAAAAGAAACGGCATTGTGAAAAAATGATGAACATATTCATTCCATCAGTCATGTATATTTTGTCGTCGTCAGAAGCACCCATCCATTTGTAAAGTTACTACTTTTACTGAATACTTTGATGTGATTTTATTCTTCTGTTTCTAAGTTTGAGTTGAAATTTATCTTAAGTTTAAAATATTTGTAAATTCAATAGAAACATTTTATGTTTTATTTACTTCTCAGTTTGGTTACCGGCAAAAAGCGCGAAGTCGAAGGTCCGAGGCGCAATAAACCATTTTTATGAAACCGGGTGTGAAAGGCAGCTGATTGTCACCATAATGTTTTTCTCATACGAACTAAGCAGAAAATAAAATAAAATGAAAAATAATCTTGAATTATTTTAATTTTATGCGACATTTCTTTTCCCATAAGAATATCTTATGAAAAGCAACAACCCCTCATTGAAACCGGTGTTCATCCTTTGAGTTCATTCCATCATAAGACAATCTTATGAATTTCATTATTTTTTCTTATGGCGCCACTTCATAAGAGAATCTTATGGCCTACATAATAGGATTTTTCTGAGTGTACATCTTAATAATGTACTAATTTTGAGAACGTCTGGTAGTGTAATATCACAACTTGCTATGCATTATAACATCAAAGTAGCCACGGTTGTTTCTGCTGTCATTTATTATTTTTCACGACTCGAAATATTATGGAAGGTTTTCATAGCTTAGAGATTTTTTTTTAAATTTGTAAGTACTATCAATATTTAGCAAAACAGTAAGCAAATCAATCGATATACATATAACTTATTTAGTTTTTGTTTTTATTTGTAGGAATTCCATCATCCGGATCTCAAAATGTGGCTGAAGAAAATATGTTTTTCACCCCATTTTTCCGGTTACGCTTTGATTGATCAAGATGATCAGGACAATGTTGACCTTTATCTCAATATATTGGGAAATCTGAATGTCTCTTCCAATAATATTGGATGTATTAGAACCGGAAAGCTAAAAATGGTTTAAAGCAGCTGAAAAAAACTACGGGGAATCGCAAATTATTCATCTAGTGCTTATCGGATGTGGATCGCATCGCCTTCCAGATCTTAACTAAAAAGCTTAATTACCAAAGTTTCTAGTAATGTGTGGCCGATAGTTTTGATGGTTGGCTAATGTAATCATATTCTCGGATCGATGTAGAATATGTGTATGATACCAATAAAAAATTCTCATTTTTTTATTTTATAGAAAGTTGACTAATACGAAGAGTCTCGAAATCAATCTTCTATTATTTCATTCCCAAATCAAACTCCTTTCTTATTTTGTGTGGTGAGAGCATATAAGTTTTGTGAAGCAAGCATTTTATTTCTGATGAGATGCGATCGGCTTTCAAAGCCAAATCGAACATACTTTTCTTCCTGAAGCATTTCCCCGAGTCGGGACAAAGAAGTTGACTTATCGCACCCTCAGAATAAGTTTCAATAACTTCGTTAAATAAATCTCTGCATTAGCTATTAAAAATAGAGCAGACATTTTTCACTGATAATAATTTCGCTTTTCCGTTTTTTATTTTGTTTCCTTTTTAATACTACATTTGAATAAAGAACCACAATTCTTCAGAAAACATTGTTACATTTTAATAACAATATCCTCAAATCAAACATCAACAGAACACTTCCATCGTTGCTATGCTCTCATTTGATTTCTTTGATACATTACATACATTACATACATACGTGAAAATGATGTAATATTAGAGAGGTTTTGCGACTCAAGTTATATGCACGATTTTTAAGTAGTATAGCAACACTTTTTCTGCTGTGCTTGATGGCGTTCGTTATATTCGTTGTGAAGGTAATATTAGTTCTAATTACTCGAAATTCAAAAAAAAAAAAAATGTCGATATGTATAATTAGGTTATCAGAAACTGGTTCAGAAAGTAAAAAGCCCGAAAAATCTTTTTTTTTTAAATACTCATAACTTCTGACAGCTTTTCTGTATTTAAGTGTTTCTTTGATGTTTGAAATTGTCAAGAATCCATCTATTCGACAATGTATAGATATGTTGGTGTCCAATGAAAGTTTTGACCGCTGCCTCAGATTTTCCTTACTTACTTACTTAATGATCCCGCGCCGATCCACCGGTGCATAGGGCCGTGGTAAAAGACCTCCACTGTTGACGATCCGGAGCCAGCGTCTTCACCTGGCCCCAGTCAAGATTCTCGTCGACAGTTCGGATTTCAGCGGCTAGGCTTCGCCGCCACGAGTTTCTGGGCCTGCCTCTTCTTCGATGACCTTCTGGATTCCAGTCAAGCGCCTCTCTGCAAATCTCGTTTTCATCTTTTCGCAGCGTGTGCCCAATCCATCTCCACTTACGTTCCCGAATCTCGATTTCTAGCGCCCTTTGATGACACCGGCGATGTAGTTCCTCATTCGAGATCCAGTTGCCAGGCCACCAAGCGCGGATGATATTCCGCAGGCAGCGGTTCACAAATACTTGCAGTTTTCGCGTCGTTACCGCATATGTGCACCAAGTTTCGCACCCGTACAGCAATACGGATTTGACGTTTGAGTTGAAGATTCGGATTTTTGTTCGTAGAGAGATCTGGCGTGACCGCCAGATGTTTCGGAGACTCGCAAACGCAAATCGGGCCTTTCTGATCCGGGTTTCGATGTCTTTCCTGGTACCACCATCAGGCGTTATCTGGCTACCAAGATACTGGAAGCACTCCACTTTCTCAACTTGTTGCCCAGCTACCATGAAACTGGAGGGATTTCCTGTGTTGATCCCCATCGACTTGGTCTTTCCGACATTGACCTTGAGACCTGCTGCCTTGGAACTTTCGGTGAGGTCGTCGAGTTTGCTCTGCATGTCCGGTTGTGTTTGGGCGAGCAAAACAATATCGTCAGCCAGGTCAAGGTCGTTCAGTTGCTCCATTGTTAAAGGATTCCACGGCAATCCTCGGTTCGGTGCACAGTCGATCGATCCAGTCAGAATCTCATCCATTACGATGAGGAAAAGTAGCGGTGATAAGATACATCCTTGTCTCACTCCAGCAGTTACCGGGATTGGTTCGGACAAGACACCATCGTGCAAGACCTTGCACGAAAATGCCTCGTATTGTGCTTCGATGAGATGGACTAGTTTCTCTGGGACCCCTCGTCGCCTTAGAGCCGCCCAGATGTTTTCATGATTAAGTCGGTCGAATGCTTTTTCAAAATCAACGAACACCAGCAGAAGAGAGTCCTGGAATTCGTTGATTTGTTCCAGTATGATTCGTAGCGTTGTGATGTGGTCCACACATGATCGTCCGGATCGGAATCCAGCTTGTTGCCGTCGGAGTGTAGCGTCGATCTTCTCCTGGATCCTGTTCAGGATCACTTTGCAGAGTACTTTGAGGGTTGTACAGATCAACGTTATGCCTCGCCAGTTACCGCACTCTGTCAGGTCTCCTTTCTTCGGGACCTTTACGAGGATACCCTGCATCCAGTCGGCCGGGAATGTTGCAGTATCCCAGATGTCAGCGAAAAGACGGTGCAACATTTGTGCTGACAGGGCAGGGTCGGCTTTCAGCATTTCAGCAGGGATGCAATCGATCCCAGGTGCTTTGTTGGATTTCATGTTTTTGATTGCCGCTTCTATTTCAGCCAGCGAGGGCGCTTCCGAGTTGACGCCATTTATGCGAATTACTGTTGGCGCTTCAAGCTGCGGGTTCTGTTGGCCATCGCTATTCGTGACTCGGAAGAGTTGTTCGAAGTGCTCAGTCCATCGTTTGAGCTGATCTGTTCGATCGGTCAATAACTGACCTGCTCGGTCTTTCAGCGGCATTCTTGCATTAGTCCTTGCACCACTGAGGCGGCGAGAAATGTCATAAAGTAATCGGATATCTCCATTGGCAGCGGCTCTTTCTCCCTCTTCGGCTAGGGAGTTTGTCCAGGCTCTCTTGTCTCGTCTACAAGCTCGTTTAACTGCCTTTTCCAGCTCCGCATATCGTAAGCGGGCGGCTGCTTTGGCTGACCCGGTACATGCCTGCTCAATTCCGACTTTCGCCTTTCTCCGATCATCGACCATCCTCCAAGTTTCATCCGACATCCATTCAGTTCTTCTTCCACAAACTTTACCGAGAGTACCATGGCTCGTCATGATAAAGGCATTCTTGATTCCACACCACTGTTCTTCGACTGTTCCGTCTGTCGGCAGCTCCGAGGCTCGGGATTCTAGCTGTTCAACGTATGCCCTTTTCACCTCTGGATTCTCCAACCGGCGGACGTCGTATCGACACCCGACTTTCTCCTCGCGCCGTTGGACACGCGCAACTCTCAGTCGTATCTCGCCAAGGACGAGGTGATGGTCAGATGCAATGTCTGCACTTCGCTTGTTGCGGACATCAAGAAGGCTCCTTCTCCATTTTCGGCTGATGCAGATGTGGTCAATTTGATTTTCTGTTCGGCCATCTCGGGATACCCAAGTGACCTTATGTGCTGGTCGTCTCCTGCAAATCGGCAACGTCAGTTGGCGCATAACACTGGACCATTGTAAGGTTTCTAACCCGTGTTCTAAATCTGGCTACGATTATTCTTTCGTTTATCGGTTCCCATCTAATGAGGGCCGCGTAGGCCTGCGGGCTTAACAGGAAACCAACTCCTCGTTCCCGAGTAGCATGTTCTCCTCGTATGCCAGAGTAAAGCAGGACTTGCCCGGATTGTGTCTTGTGTTCTCCAGTATTAGGCCAACGGACTTCGCTCAGTCCCAGAATTTCAAGCTTGAGGCGGCTAGCTTCTCTAGCAAGTTGAGCCAGCTTGCCTTGTTGAGCAAGGGTTAAAACATTCCAAGTTCCAATTCGTGTCCGTGTTTTCATGCTAAAAGTCGTCGCCAAAGTTCCAGATCGGTCATTTCTTTCGGATTCCGTAACAAGTTATGAATCGGGAGCAGTAGGTTGTTAGCCTAAAGTCCCTATCCCGCGATGGGGCTGCCATCTTGGACTTAGCTGGCGGGAGCCGCATTTCATAAATTCAGCCGCTTGCTGCAAGACAGACGCTGTTTGAGCCGCCCCTGACCTGGAGAACAGACGCTCGGTTGTTGTTGCACGCCGCCCCTGACCTGGGGAACAGACGCGTGCGGCCACCTTCTCAGTCTGCATGCGACCAAAGCATCCACCGGGGTTGGGTACCCGATCTCCGCTTAGGTTACTCGCACCCCAGCCGGCACCGCGGGGAGGTAGAGATAGGAGTTGTGAATAAGAGGTGATATGACCACTATGGGGTCTCGTGTTGCACATTATCCACCGTTTACCAGCCGGTGAAAAAAATCTTACTTTAAAAAACGACATCCAAAGTTTGCTTTGCTCAGCTATTCAAAACACTAATTTTAATTGTTTGTCGTTAATTTGATCATCATTTTAATAGAACATACTTGGTCTGTCAAAATTTCCAGTTCTTCAGTATATTGGAAAGATGATAGTGATGTTTGAAATGTGAGCTTCGGGTCGTATTGACCCAAACAGGGTTAAAATCTTCGACAAAGTTGTTCAGCGGAAAATTTCATAAATTGGCACATAAACCATATGCAGGCTCGACACCACAGAAGAAACTAAAATGATGTTGATTTTTCAGTACAAAAAATTCAATTTTCTCATACAAACCCAAAAGTTTCAATTTACTCATGTAAACGTTTTCAAAATTTTGCAAAAAATTATGGATGAGTTTTGAAACGAAGCTTTTTAGACCCCAGGGTATGAGAAATTCAAAAATGACCCCAAATCGACTCAGTCTAATGGGACAGTCTTGCCGGCAGCGGCAGTAAACTTGCGATTAAGAATTAAGTTCTGCTATCTCGATTGAAATACTATTTTCAACAGTCAAAAAGTTCCACGGAACTATTGTATAGTTCTACGTGAACTTCTGAGTTCATTCTTTAAGTGAAATTCGAACTTTTGATTTCAATGCTCCTAACTGTCAAGCTCATTTTTAGATCGAAAAACACATAGAACAAAGATTTCTCAGGCTACCAAAATGATAGTTAATAAAAATGGTCTTTTTCAGTATTTTAATGTTTTCAAGCTCTTCTTAGTTGGCATTAATATGGATCGATGGATTACCATTTTTTGAAAAAATCTAACCAGATACTAACCAGCATCGAAACGTCAGAATGAGCAATAAACCGTTGTCCAAAATTTTTAACTAATCTACCAAATAAAAAACGCATTGAATTATACCCTGTCAAGCTCTCTTATCACATCTTGGACCAAATATGAGACCCGTGAGTGTGCTACGCTGAGACACTTTCGGTAACTCAAAAATATCAAATAGTTAACTAGAATTTTGTGCAGGGGTTGTTGAACTACAAAACTTAGAATTTCGATATTTCCCTGTTTAGATTTCTTCGTGGTTTTTAATGTGCTGAATTCGTTTAAAATTATAGTTTGAAGGAAAAAAAACTTATTAAATTCTCTATTGAAGCTAATTAGTGTCAATGATGAAAAGAACTCGAAGAAATTGAAAGATTGATTCGTGGCTTTTATGAAGAAAGTTATGGTTTCAATCAGATAGATTTCCAAGTAGGTAGGAAAGTCTGCCCCGGAGTAAGTTAAATGCGTTCGAGCATTTTTTTTTTGTTAAATAGCAAATAGCTTGTGATTTTAAATATTTTTCCATGAAAAATCCGAATTTAGAAAACATTTTGTGTTCTGATTCTCGTAAACTTTCAACTGTTCGATAAAACTTGTGATTTCTTCACTGTTATTACCAAGCTTATAAGTTTATAGTCTCAGATTTCCCACTGTTCGATGAAAGTGCTTATAACTAGTTATTCCTTGTATTGTTATTAAGTGTGTTGAGAAGATGTTTTCACTTGTTTCAATAATCCGTTCTCTAAGCGGGATGGCATCACGATATATGTATTTAGTGTGCACTGACTACCAATCGTATCGAATATCGTCATGAAGATTCTCGCGCGCTCGCTTTATCAATCAGCAGCCCGTTTGCGTTTTTTTTCTGCGGTTAATACTAAGGGTAGTGGTAGTTGAAAAACACTTCCCATCAGAACAGAGCGTAACTTAGCACACGAACTACAGACAGACGCGATTTAACCGACCTACCGGGTGAGTACCTATGACCCGCCGATCACCTACCTCTTAATACCTCTACTAACCCCAACTCCCCCACCAGCAGCTTAGTCAAGCAAAAAGTACAGTTGCCAATCGCCGTAGAGCAGGTTCGGAAGCCACTGGCTGCTTAGTAG
This sequence comes from Uranotaenia lowii, assembly GCF_029784155.1. Lineage (NCBI taxonomy): Eukaryota > Metazoa > Arthropoda > Insecta > Diptera > Culicidae > Uranotaenia > Uranotaenia lowii. Next base: position 427,598,906 of record NC_073692.1, read on the forward strand.
TCGTCGTCCGTTGAAGCCTCCGGCAGTGAGTCACTTCGCCTTCATCAGCTAACATCAACCAGCAGCAATCCGTCCGTCAGTGGCTGATGCCGCACCTCGACTTTGATTATCATATTCAGCTTCACTCGACCCAGCCAGATCTGATCGACGGAAAGCGATTTTATTGGTGCCTTTTTTCGTTGTTTTTATTGCTGGAATTTTTTTTTCTGCACTAGCCTGGGTGGGTTTTTTCAAAAATTTTGGGAGAAAAGCCACCGTCCTCGGATGAGTCATCTCCAAAAACTGGCGCAGGATGCCTTCGTGTGATGTTGAGAGGTCGTCGTCAATAAGCGCGCGCTCCCAGGTGATCGATATCAAAGGCGCAAACAGTTGAGCCCCGAAATTCAGGCGGCTCACATCGTCATCAGTCATTTTTGCTGGGTGGCCTCAGTCAAGTGTTATTTGTGATTTTAACCACCAACAGCGAATTTTTCGTTTGTGAGTAGATATAGTTAGTTTTAGCTGAGAGATTTGCTGATAACGAATCCCGCCCGTGTGGAATTTGCGAATTCAAAGATAAGATAACCGTTAAGTGATAGAAGCGCCAGAAAAAAAGGACTTGTGCCGAGTTGCATACCAATTAGAGGGTGGATTTTAGTTGGTGTAAGATCGCGAATCCGATTAGTCGGGCCGATATCGATTGTTTCCCGGAGTCTCTGGAAAGAGAGAAAAAGCAATGACGGTTCTGGATAGCAATGTAGGAGGAAATGGTGGACCGATGCAGGCCTCCCCACCTCCTCCACCCCCGCCGATGCAGTCGAATGGAGGAGCCACAACAAACGGAAGCATTGGCAAAATTACATCGGCGGCCAAGGAGGGAGGATCTGCACCGAGCACGCAACTGCTGATGAGCGATATCCGAAACGGAGTCACGCTCAAGCCGACCAAGACCAAGGATAAGAGCACGGCGGCCTTCATCCGGCAGGCCAATAAAAATGTAAGTTGGTTCGTGGCACGAATTAGCCTAAAAACCGGGTCTAAAAGTAGTTTCATTTGAAAATCTTCTACAATTATTTTACATTTTTTGGGTATTTGTTACACGTGTCGAGAATATTTTTACATTTGAAAACGTTCGATTTTCAAGCATCGAACGATTTCGGGAACTCAAATAATTATTTTTGTTAAAACAATTCTCGAGTCTTAATTGATAAATTTTTTAAAGAATTTTTTTCCGGAGAGAACATCAACAAAACCAACTTGGCGATACCTTTCGATAATTCGAATTTGATAAGAATGGCCGAATAGAAACGTGGATTATGTGGCAAATTTTCGCGTATGGAATCTATTTTTAAGGCCTTCGGTACACCGCTCGTTATCAAAAGTCATTTAGATAAAAGAGAATCGATGTTCACGATAACCATGTTTTGACCGTCATTATCCATATAAATCGTTTCAGGGAAGTGAACGTTGAAAACTTATTGAAGTCTACCTGTGTTCTTCAAATTGCGAGACTAAGATATTTTGTATAAATGCTTGTTCTGTGAAATTTTCATTGAATAACGTATTATCACGGCACCTTTAAAAATTTGCCACATTATAGTGGAGACTCTTCCCTATCCAACGCACTATTCAGGAAATAAAAAACTTTCGGGAAGTCTAGAACAACTTTCTTTTTTGAAGATTTACCAACACAATACACGGTTTTTTACGCGGTTTTTTACACGGTTTTTTACACGACTTTTTTACACGGCTTTTTTTTTTACAAGGATTTCGCGAATTAACACGATTTTTGAACGAAAATATTTTAAGTTCTTTTCAAAGGAAAACACTTAGAATCTTTTTGAAGTTGGGAAAATCTATGCTCCGAGACTTGAGACCTGAAATATGAGACCTGAGTTCTGAGAAACGAGACATGCGACCTGATACCTGCGACCTGAGACCTGAGACCTGGGATCTGAGGCAAGAGATATGAGACTTGAAACCTGAGCATGAGACCTGAGACAAAAGACATGCGACCTGAGACTTGAGACCTGAAATATGTCTCATGTATCATGTCTCAAGTCTCATGTCTCAGGTCTCAGGCCTCATGTCTAATGTCTCATGTTTCAAGTCTAATGTCTCATGTATCATGTCTCATGTTTCATGTCTCATGTCTAATGTCTCATGTTTCATGTCTCATGTCTCATGCCTCTTGTCTAGTTTCTCAGGTCTCAGGTCTCAGATTTGTAAAAAAAAACCTTAGTGTACACGTGAAAAATTTTCAAGCTTTCTCTAATAATTTTTCCTAAGAACAACCTCAAAAGTTACATTTTTGTGATTATATTTTGTTGTGATTCCTTCAAAAACTTCAAAACTTAAAAAAAATTTGATAAAAATGTATTAAAACAAAATTTTTGGCTAAAATGTTAAATTTCGAAGAAAATTGAAAAAAATAACGATACAAATTAGCTTTTAAATTAACTGGTAAGTCTGTTGCAAATAAACAAAAGCAACAGAAGCAATAGAAGATAGCTACAATTGAATCATTCAACAATATATTTTTCCTCTAGTGATTTATTGGTACTATTTTCGACCCCTATGGAGTATGCGTTTGGTTTTAGAAAAAAAAATCTATTTGTGTTAATGATCATTGAATATGTTCATTGTTTGCTTGCGAAAACCCTTTTTTGTTATGATAGAATGTTATGTAATTTTTGTGTGTTTCCATGAAAATGGTTTTCTTCAACTTCGAATTTCCAGTTTAAAGAGTGCTTTACTCATATTTTTTTTTATAGAAATCATCGGAGGTTGACACAACGTGTTTGATAAATATCAAAAAGCATTGCAACGTTTTTTTTTAAATCGTTAATTCAATATCATTTTTAAATTTTGATCGCACATTACCTTTGTAGAACCAGATCTTTTTCTGTAAATCTGAGAGACTAACTACAGACCGCCAAGAAGAAAGTGAGTACATCAAACACTTAGTTTTGCTTTTTTGAATTCTAAATAAATTATTTGCTAATTTAGTAAGAACATCCTAAGATTATGAAATTTTTCAGACGGATAGAAAGTTAGAAGAAATGACACGGGCTTACTACTATAAAGTGCCGAACAAAAATTTGGTATGTGATGATAATGCTTCTAATAAATTCTACCTGCTCTACAATTTTTATTTAATATCATTGTTTTCATGAAGTTTTTATTTATGCTGACAAATGAATCAAATCAGTCAAGACCCATCTCTGGGCCACAGTTAAAAAAAAGTAATTGTTCATGAATAATAATTTTTGGCTTTTTACGGTCTGAGATTTTAATCAAACAACGTTTTATTTGAAATACCCGACGTTTCGACCATTTTTTGTGGTCTTTCTCAAGGGAATTGTCTGTCTGCTGTTATTGGCAATATCGTTTTTTACCAACGGCAGTATTTGCAGCTAATTTGAACCGGATAGAAAAGATTATTTTTCATCCGTAATTGTTCATTTTAAAAAGAATCTAAACACATCTAAGTTCAAAAATGTAAATTTAGAAGTTCTTAGAAGAACTTATTACGAAAAGTTTACAATTTTGCTCTTGGATTTTGTTCACAAATCTTCAAAAAAAAAAAAACAAAAAAGTTGTTTTAGACCCTCCGATTGATTTATTTTTTTCTGAATAGTGCATTGGATAGGGCAGAGGTCTCCTCTATAATGTGGCAAATTTTCAGGCATGCCGATTTTTTTCGTTTAAAGGCAAAAAAAAAAACACAGTGATTATCAGCTTCATTTCCTTCATGGAAAGTTTCTGAACAAATGAATCGTTTTTGAGATACTTTTTAACTGCTTAAATTCTAAATAATCATCACTTTTTGTGTGGGAAAGGAGTTCAAAGACTGAGTCTTTGAGATTTTTATCTTGGATTAAAAAACACAAATCAATTTAATAAATTTCCTCGGTTAAGCTGACTCTCTTAAAACTCGTAAATTGTAACCATCTGAAGTATGTACGAATCTAATAATAAAACACGCCAGAGTGTTTAAATTCAGCACTTGACTCAAGGCCAGACCACTCAAGACGTTGCATCTTTTGCGGAATATCACATTGGTAAAGGGTGATACGGTCAAAATTTGGTCAAGGGAAAACGCGTGTAAATCGGTTAAATCGTTTATTTAAAAAATCAGATTAAATTTCTTTTTCAAGTTTAATTGCTATAAAATTCAGGAAAAATTCAGTTTGGCTTCCGCTTTTCAAAAGCCGAATTGCCGGGCCTTAGGGTACAAACACAGTGAGCGCGAAGCGAACTGCGAAGCGAAATATTCATTCACCGGATGAATTTCGCAAGTTCGTTTTTAAAGGCCGGCCACAGTGCACGCGAATTGCGATGCGGTTCAACACTGAAAAAAACCTTCGGTGTTTTGCAAAAATTAATCACGCGTGAAAAAATCTTTGCACATTAATTTGCAGGATCAAAACTGTAATCGAGATGTACCGCGCAAAAAAAACTAATCCGCGTTAGTTCCGAAAAACCACGTTAATTCCGGAAAACCTCGGAAAAAAACCTTGCGCGTTCTAGGACCGCAGGGATTATGAAAAGGAATCTTAAGGACAAGAATACTAGGTGCCTGGACTTTATGAGGACATCGGAGAATAGATTTTTGACGCCCAAATCCAAAATGGTGGCTTTAGCCTAACATAAAAATGTTTTAAATGACTGAAAATAGCATAAAACTATCATAATTTGGGTATTAGGTGAAAGGAATCAATTAGTAAAAGTCGAATTTTGCAGTCTGGCGCTATGAAACGCCATCTTAAAATTCAATACGGCGGTTTCCGCTCAACTTTATAATATATTTTAAATGACTGAAAATCACAAAAAAAATCTACCAAAACTATGACAGAAACATAACAAAACTATGGGAAAAAATTACAATATTATAAAAACAAAAATTACGAAACGCTGAAAAAACTTTGATAAAAATATGACAAAGGTGATAAAAATTACAATATTATAACAACAAAAATTACGAAACACAGATAAAACTTTGATGAAAATATGGCAAAAGTGACAAAAATCTTACAAATGTGATATAAATATATGTAACAAAGCTATGAAAAAATATATGATAAAAATGTAACAAAACTATGATAAAAAAAAACAAAATTGTCAAAGATTGTTATAGTACTGTAAGATTTTTGTCATTTTCTTTCATTTTTATCATGATTTTATCATGTTTTCATTTGTCGTATTTTTGTCATAGTTCTGTCAGATTTTTTGTTCATTTGATTTTTTTTATAGTTACTATAGTTATAGATGATCACTCTTGTATTTGAACTCACGGACATTGGCTTAGGAGGGAACTCACTTGCCAACTGAGTTACACATCTCACAAGCCCATAGATTTGTCTTGATTTTGTCTTTTTTTCGTCATATTTGCCAAATTTTTGTAACATATTCATCATTATATGTTTGGATTTGTCATTTTTTTGTTAAAATTTTGTAATTTTAATGTCGCATTTGTCATCATTTTACCATTTTTCTTACATATATTTGAAAGTATTTTGTTATATTTTTATCTCATTCTTCATGATTTTGTCAGATTTTTGTCATATTTTTACCACCTATGTAATAATTTTTTTATAGTTTTATATATGTTTGTCACATTTTTGTGATTTTATTGTAAATTTTTTATTATTATCTGGTCAGTTTTGTTAATTTGTTGTCATATATTTGTCCTTATATTAGTTCTGTCAGGTCATTTTATTGTCAAATTTTGATTATAATTTTGTCATATATTTTTTTCTCAATTTTTGTAATATTTTAAATTTTAGTAATAGTTATTCATATTTATCCACAGTTTGGTTATATTTTTGTCAATATTACTTCATTTATATAACACATATTTTTGTTTATTTCTTTCAGTGATTTTTTGCAGTTTTCTCAAAATTTTTGTTAAACTTTTGTCAGTCATTTTTCATCTACTTTTGATCACTTTTACTCATTTCTTATATTGTGAATGGATCATGCGATTTTCAGTTATTTACGGCATTTTGAATTAAGCGGAAATCGCCATCTTTGATTTCAAGATGGCGTCGGACAGCCAAATTCGACTTCTACTTACTAAGCACTTTTATCTAAAACCCATATTGTGGGAGTTCATGTGCTTTTTAGTCATTTCCAGCATTTTAAAGTTGAGTCGAAGGGGCCATATTGGATTTCAAGATGGCGTCGGACAACGAATTCCAACTTATATCCGTTCAGCCCCTTCACCCTATACACATATTGTGGGGCTTCCATGCCACCGGTCGTTTATTGCCAGTTACAATTTGTTTCAATTGAAAAATACTAAAACCACCATACCATCATAACCAAGACAGAAACGGCAATGATAATTAAATAAATAAACTTTTGAAAAAGATTTTTTGATAAATAATCATTTGCGATACAAAATATTCGAGAGAATATTTTCAGTGTATGTCCGGATGAACAGGATGAATTCGCGCGATCGAGCCGGGTCTTCGCACAAGAATTCGCTTGCACTGTGGCCGGTCGATGTTTTTTTCAACGTGTTTCAATGAGAAGCGGTTTTACGCGCGAATTAGAAATTCGCTTCGCACTTCGCTTCGCGCGCACTGTGAATTCGACCTTACGCTTAACCCCTGCCATCAGATTTTGTACAGCCACCTTGTCCACCTTCTTCGCCGCAGAAAGCCATTTTGCTTTGAACTGCTGCTCGTCCTTGGCAGTTTTTTGGTCTTCTTTAGGTTCAGCTTGACAATAGCCCAGTATTTCTCAATTGGGCGGAGCTCTGGCGTGTTGGGAGGATTCTTGTCCTTGGGAACCACCTGCACGTTGTTGGCGGCGTACCACTCCATGACCTTTTTACCGTAACGGCAAGATGCCAAATCCGGCCAAAACAGTACGGAACAACCGTGTTTCTTCAGGAAAGGCAGCAGACGTTTATTCAAACACTCTTTCACGTAAATTTCTTGGTTGACAGTCCCGGAAGCTATGAAAATGCTGCTTTTCAAGCCACAGGTACAGATGGCTTGCCAAACCAGATATTTCTTCGCGAACTTTGACAGTTTCATGTGCTTAAAAATATCTGCTACCTTTCCCCTTCCTTTTGCCGTATTAAACTCCTGTCCCGGAAGCTGCTTGTAGTCGGCTTTATCGTAGGTTTCGTCGTCCATTACCACGCAGTCAAATTTCGTCAGCATCGTCGTGTACAGCCTCCGGGATCGCGCTTTGGCCGTCGTATTTTGTTTACCATCGCGATTTGGAGTCACTACCTTCTTATAAGTCGATAGTCCGGCTCGTTTTTTGGCTCAATGCACGGTTGTAGACGATACACCCAGCTTATTTGCAGCATCTCGGAGAGAGAGGTTAGGGTTTCGCTTGAAACTACCGGTAACTCTTTTTGTCGTCCCAGCGGCTTCCGGTTTTCGATATCCCACAGATCCAGACTTCCTGGCTGTCAACAAACCTTCCCCAAACACTTTAATTACATTTGTAACGGTTGATTTGACAACTTTTAACGATTTTGCCAGCTTTGCGTGCGGGTAGCTCGGATTTTCGCGATGCGCGAGCAAAATTTTGATACGCTTCTTGGACGGCATTTTGACAACTGGAGAGTGAATTCCAAAATCAAAATAGGAGCAACATTCTACACACACACCTTCAAAATTAGGGGTGTTCAGGTTTTTTAAATGCAAAATTGAAAGAAATACGTCAAGTTGTTATTGACCAAATTTTGACCGTATCACCTTTTGAAGCTAAGTTCATTTAGAAATGGGATAGTTATGGTATGGGATAGTATACGCGTATCTTAAAAACCGTTCGTTTTATCGGAATACTTTTTATGAAAAAAATTAAGGTAATCTTATGACAATTCATGAAAAAATTTTAAAAAAAATTATACTACTTTATTCTTGGTATCTCCCATTGGCCGGCGCACACTTTTTTGACTCAGGTATCAGGTCTCAGGTCCAAAGTCTCATGTCTCAGGTCTCAGGTATCATGTGTCAGGTCTGAGTTGAAATTCCAACGAACTACGAATCCATAGAAGGCTATTTGAGACCTAATTTGTAACTTTTAAAACTGAATGGATGAGATTGACATGTCACAAAAAGGCTATTTGAGCAACATTAATTAATGAAATTAACACGGTTTTTTACGCAGATTTTTACCGCGTATTACAGCGTAAAAAAACCTTACTGTACCTCTTTTGTTTCCAAACCTTTTTACAAAGTATATAGTTTTGGGAACCTTGTAATGTAACTCAAATATGTTTTTCAGACATTTTTACATACAACAAGGGATGAATCATCCGCGAGGATGAAAATCCCGGAAAAAAGAAAACAAACAACATTTACATACAACACTTAAGTTTTCCGTTATTCAAAGTCTAAAAAAAACGGAAAAAACATGCTTCAGAAAAAAGACTGTAGATCAGCTTCTTCAATTGAAAATGAAGAAAAGAATTGAAAAATAAGATGAATAATAAATAACAATTAGGATAGAAGCACTAGTTCTTGAACAGGTACCAAATACCCTGAATGTAATTAAAGTTCCAATGTTTACGTGTTGAATAATTGAAACCAGTGATGCGAATGTCATCCAAAAGACAGTCGGGATCGTGACAGTCGCATAACATTTTCCAATGACATTCAAAAATGTCATTTACGGTCATCCAAAAAAATGTAAAATGACTGGAGAAAATGTTATTCAGTTTTGCAATGACAGTCGCTCAGAAAAATGTCATCGAATTGTTCATCTCGATAATATTTTTGACTTGTGACAGTCGAAGATTCTGTTGGTCCTCTGACTGTCGGAATGACATTTTTGAATTTTGGATTCCGTGATTGTCGTGGAAAAATTAAAAAAATGTCATGATTTTGACAGTCATGAAGTTCATTGGCCACGGCCAATCTGGCCGGTTCCGGAATCCGAAAAATCAAAATGATCAGATTTTAACTTGCGACACATAAATAGAAAGCCATTGAACTGTACCTGATGGGAATTGATAGAAAAATTGGTTCGAGGCCATCTGACCCTGGCCACGGCCAAGAATTTTCTATTCATTTTGATCATTTTGATTTTTCGGATTGCGAAATTGGCCAGTCCACATGGCAAAGTCAGCAAGGAACCGTTTTTACTGCTGGGGATTTTTTTTTATTATCTGACAATTTGCGCCGGGGGTCTTCAGATTTTACCCAAAATTGAAAATTTGGTTCATTTTTGCGACTTAAAAATACATGTATTTTTTCATGTTTCTATCATTTTTATTTTTTGAGTTAGCTTCGGTTAGATTTTTTTGTCAATAAAAAATAACCATTTTTCAAAGCTACATAACTCTGTTATTTTTCAACGGAAATTATAAAATAGCACATCAAAATGCATTGAAATTTTATCAGCTTTCGAAATAAAATAGTTGAAAAAAAAAATAAATAAAGACCTTCAACATGAAAAGTTGTAAATAAACTTTAAATGGCGTCTAAAAGTACCGTCCGCACCACTGAATATTTTGCAAAAAATACCATTGAATAGCTCAATTTATGATGCAACTTTCATCTGAAGACACCAAAGTGGGCCATCAACTCCTTGAAGAGTTATGAAAGAAATAATGACGATAAATCTCTTTTTTCGCGACGAAAACAAACAATGGTCGAACAACTGCACTCACATATGGAGGTAGCGCGCACTTCTAACAACATGGAAACAAAAGAACTTACTAAAACAGGTAAAAAAACACTACTTTTTCGTGCTTTGTAGAGTGTTTGCAGCATAACTGACTTAAAATTTTAACCAAAATTCGTAGTATCGTATTGTTAATGTGATATAACAAATAATGGAAATGTTGCTTTTACAACCTGGTTATATGCTATATAACTTATTAGCTTTTCGACCAAAGATCATTGTGAAGCATCAATGCCAATAGTAGAAGGTTCATTCCCTGTGTTTGGGATCATAAAAATGTGATTAAAAATGAAATATAGACGTGCTTTACATAGTTTTTATATCGGGAGCTAAGCACTGGACACCAAAATCCTTTCCCATTGATCAAAAACAAAGAGTGTGGCACAAATGTAGAAATAATCGAAGAGCTCGATATGGCCAGCCCAGGCTGTAGAAAGCATTATTCCCATTGTAGGTTATATGACATTGAAAATATGATACTTTTACCGAATTCTTTTTCTCCATTCGCCCAGCTTTGAGGTTTACCATACTAGAACGAACATAATTCGTCGTCAGTGTTTTGCTACCTCGATCGCTCACAAACGAATATTCAGTGTTCCACCGTCCATTTTAAATCAAATCTGGTGAATTACGGATGCAAAACTGAGCGCATAAACTTCTAAAAATAACAGCAAAATTTGCAAAACTTGTTGTGACCTGGTGCAAAACTGGGTATAAACGAATACGTTATTAGATTTTTGGATATAACATGAAGTCAGTTTAGCTGCAACACTCTACCGCCCTTACTTTCATAACAGTCCCATTTGCAAAAACAAGCAAGCAGAAAATCAGCTTTTCCTGTTTTGGAATACATTCCTAAGTTGTGATCACCACTTTCGGCATAAACGAAAATCGTTTATAGGTTGTCATAATAAATCGTAAGACCTGAAATGTTCGAAATTGGGTTATTGGTAAGGTCGAGAGCACAATTTTTATTCATTATGGGACTGTTAATCGACCATATTTGAAACCTTTTTCAAATCTACTCACATAACAGTCCCATACAGAATATTTTTTCTCACCAAGCTACTTTCTAAGACTTAAATTTGATTATTTTTGAACTTCTAAATGCAATTTTCAGAAAAAGAAACATACAAAATATCGTAAATTCCACATTGTAAGTTGAATCTTTTTACGATTTTTGATTGCATCCGATAGTTTTTCGCTCAGTCATTCCTAAGGAAGTCAGACTTGCCTTCGAAAACTCGTGTGCATCATTCGACATCAAGTGAGTTAAATTTTTTTAAATTATTCAAAGCAATAAATCAAAGACTATTTCGCCGAAAGAAGCATTGAAAAGTAAACAAATCCACGGTATTTCACATATGGAACTGTTATTCGGGTAAATTTCATATAGGACAGCCACAAATTGATATTTTTTTTTCGAAATTTGTAGAACAAAACCTCATTTTTTAGTGTTTTATTTTGAATCCCTATGTTGACCTAAAATGACGAAAATTCATATGGGACTGTTTTGCGAGTAGGGGCAGTCTACAAAGCACAAAAAAAGTGTTTTTTACCTACTTTGGTAAGTTCTTTTGTTTCCATGTTGTTAGAAGTGCTTGCTATCTCCATATGTGAGTGCAGTTGTTCGACCATTGTTTGTTTTCTATGCAAAAAAAAAAGATTTGTTGTCATTATTTCTTTCATAACTCTTCAAGGAAATGATGGCCCACTTTGGTGTCTTCAGATGAAAGTTGCATCATAAATTGAGCTATTCAATGATATTTTTTGCAAAATATTCAGTGGTGCAGACGGTACTTTTAGACGCCATTTGAAGTTTATTTTCTACTTTTCATATTGAAGGTCTTTATTTATTTTTTTTTCAACTATTTTATTTGGAAAGCTGATAAAATTTCAATGCATTTTGATGTGCTAATTCATAATTTCCGTTGAAAAATAACAGAGTTGTGTAGCTTTGAAAAATGGTTATTTTTTATTGACAAAAAAATCTAACCGAAGCTAACTCAAAAAATAAAAATGATAGAAACCTGAAAAAATACATGTGTTTTTAAGTCGCAAAAATGAACCAAATTTTCAATTTTGGGGAAAATCTGAAGACCCCCGGCGCAAACCCGTCAGATAATAAAAAAAAATCCTCTGCTGCCACATTCATTTTAATAACATTTCATTGAGTTTCCCATGAATGTTACGATTATATTCTGTGACATTCAAAATGTTAATGTCGCCATAACATTTGCCAATATGAATGTCATCGAAGCAACGACCGACTTTCATCAGCTTATCGTAACATTTTTTTTACATGACTATCACAATCTCGATGCAAGTTGTGACATTCATCCCAAATGTTATTTGACATTTTCTCGAAGGAATTTCTTAGCGATAACATTCACAAATTGCGAAAAAGGCATGACTGCGACTGTCGTTTTCGTACTGATGAGTGTCGCTCTAGGCTTCAGAAAAAAGTCAAATGACATTCGGACAGTTATCATCTCTGATTGAAACAATGCCTGTTCAATATTAGACCAGCAAAATTTTTAATAAAAAGGCTAAGTGATGGTTTTAAAATACATTTCTGTGAAAAAAATCATACCGGTTCGATGCTGTGGGACAAGCTTATGCTACACTATCGAAATTTCATCCAAAAGATCTTTCGTTATTTTTTGTATTGACCACAAATTCGCTGAATCCCAAAGATGGTGTTCAATATATAGTGTTTTTACCCTATTATTATTTTCTTTACTTTATTTATTTTAGATTTTTTTTTCTAAATCTGTGTTTTGTGAATATTTATTTCAAATTTTAAAACTAGACTGCTTAGAAATTACTTAGAAGCAAATTACGAGTTCAGAATAAGAAACATCATTTTGTAAATTTTATCAATGACTTACCGAATATACTATTGATTTGAAACTTTCATTGTGATCTGTTTTGGAAGGTTTGATTTATATTATTTTTATAAAGATTTAAGATTTGAATTTCGTAACCCCCCCTTCATGGACGGATCCTAATACTGTTTAAGTCAGATGGACTAAGACCTAGAGCAATCCCCCCAGTTCTTGGTCTAGAGCCACGAGAACTGATCCGGGGTGGGCACTACATCGGCCTCTTTTTAGGCGACTTGACTGGCTCTCGACGGCAACGGAGGCCTTCGAGGGCGGTCTTGGGCAAAACAGGGACTTTCACTGGACAGCAGAAAAACGCCGGTCTTCTAGTTAAGTAATTGTATTGTTACAAACCTGTGTAAAGTGTATGGTGTGGTGTGTAAGCCGGCTGGTGCTGGAACGCTGCTACGACGGGATTAGGCCTGATTTCGTGTGATGGCGGGATTACCGATGGTTGACCCGGTAACTACGACCAGGTGGTTTGGCTAGTACCTTTGGTTGCGGCACTGTTGGTTGACGGTTGGAAGTATGGTAGGAGAATATCGTTTAGGCGAACGACCAGGTGATTTGACTTGGCCGGCTTGGATGCATGACTTTGGATGGCTTGGTTGCTATGTCCACAGATGGTAGAACCTGCCGCTGGCTCAACCTGCGGTGAGCTACACCTACGGTTGACCGGAATAACGTTCGGCTGGATGACTCGGGACCAAGCTGGTTGCTCAGTGTGGCGGACCAACCAATCCTTGGTGTTTCCTAGTGGAAGCTGCACCTCAGACAGCCTGGCCTAACCTCACTTTGCTCTGGCTATCAGCCAAGGGAATAAAATGGGCCCTAGGACAAACAGGTCTTAGAATTGCGTTTAAGGGATAACACTCGCTTTAAGCTACCTGATTTTCGCTTAATTCACAATATAGCTTTTTTTTTCCTCTTTTAACGCACTTTATATTAGAAAACTGTGATGTGGTTGCGATGTGCACAGTTCTGCGTTCTGCAGCGGAAAAGACGTGTATCTATCGCATATCAGCCTGCTGCCCCTTATATTTTCCTTTCATACAAATCTATTTCCGTTTTTCCTTGCTCATGTCCAACCTTTACCAATAAAAAGGCCTTTTAACCTGTTCCTTGTATGATGTTGCTGTGAGTCTGTAGTTGAAATGTGTCGTGCTTTTAAATTGACCGTTGGGAGTCCCTTGCTAGCTTGTGTGATTTTAGTATTACAATTAATTTCTTTTTATCCAAATATCTAATCAAATAAATTATATTATATGAGACATTTATCGAATTAGGAATGTACAAAAAAGCAAGTCGATATTTTATTAAATATCGAATCTCAATGACTTGACTATTGCCTACATTCAGGAATTAGCTAAGCTTCAGTGGAGTGCGTTCACACCCACCTCCGCTTTTCCTGAGTGTTCTTAATGTGGTGATGTAGGGCAAGACGCTCAACCGGTAACAATCCTTTGCACGGGCCTGATACCAAGTGTTTTGACTCGATCTTTAGAATCAATTTGATCCACTGAACAATTAAACCCAGTTACTTACTTACATTTCTTATGATTGTAGAATATTTGTCTCATACGTCTGTACGACCATTTGACAAGCGAAATCTTACTGTATAGGTCTATATATGAGAAAGTCGTAAAGCTTAGGCAAAAAGAATGAATATCTACCCCACAACTGAGGTTGATTCATAAGTGTCATGACGTGACGTCACCCATGTTGATTTATCGATTCTAAGTTTTTAGTGCCTTCTCGGAAAGCGTTCGACTTATAAACTTTTGTACTTACACCAATCATAGCGACACAGGAAGGTATAGTTGACTCAGAAGACCTGAACCCATTGAGCTCAACTTAGGGAAGTAAACAAATGAATGGCCAAGTTAGCAGAGGTACCTTTAGTTCGTAGTTAGTCTTTCAAAGAAAAGTCGAGCGATAATGAAATATCTAGTGAGGAAAAACAAAGCTCTGTGGTTGTGTTTTGTTAGCAGAAAGTGTAAGACCCGAGCAACTAAGCATTAAGTCGTGTGTACCTACTCTGCAATTAATATGCTATGTGAAACAATTGTTTGGTTGATGGTTGCACTTTGTACGAAAAACGATCATGAAAACGCTCCAAATGAATGAACTGTGAGAGATCCGGTCCAGGGAGGGCGGATCGTGGAAACCGATAATTACGAATTATATTTTAGCGTACACGGATGCGAGCGATAAATTTCACAAGATGTGTTTTTCCTTTCATCCAAAAGTCTCGGATAGTTCCTACCTATACATTGACTTAAGTCGAGCGGTTGCGATTTAATCAATATACTTGACTGACGACGCCATGTGATTGATAAGTCGCTCATTAATGGATTGATTATATTTGGCCGGGCTGTCGGGGGATCGGTGAAAATTTATCGTTTTTGGACATTTCAGTCTTTTTTGCTGCCACTTTTCATTCGAAACTTGAATATAAATAAAAATTTTGAAATTTAACAGGTCTTAGATAGCCTGTTGGACAAAAAAAATCCAAATCCAAAAATAATTTTTTTTTTATCAAATCCACAATCTTGATGGTCGTATATCAGATAACCGCTATCATGCCAAAATGACCGTTCTGAATGGGATTGTTTTCATCAAAGTAGAAGCAACAAGTGGCTATTAACCGCGATTGTTGGATGACTATCGCAACTTAACCCCGCCATCGTAGCGTCGTGATACTAGCGAAATAATGGGGTTTACAAAATAATGATGAATAATAATTCCCCGGACGAATTGGTGATTTCGTACTGCAGAACATTGCCCAAAACCTAAGATAAAACAAAAATAAATCCACCAAAACAAACCTAAGTGAAGGAGGAGCTCAGGTTGGCTCATCATTTGTAACGCACTTGCTTTGCGGTCTCGGTGGTTTAATGTCCGTCCGGCAACCGGTCTCGTCTCGGAGTCGGGTATATAGGAAAAGTACATAGAATATAGAATACCTGAAAAAATTCCCACCGATGATGATGATCCACACGTCTAATGATGACATTGAGTTTATGATAATGAATCGTCTGACGATTTGCCGGTCTGACTGCTGTTTACGTATTTAGATGGGTAGGACGTACCTATACCCGTATTTTTTCGTGTACTTCTACACTTGCCCTGTCCGATTTTTGTGCTCAACAAAAAGGCCGCCCAACCAGGTGCTTGTTGGATCGTGCGACTGACTTAATACTGAAGATGAGCCAACCTAATGGCAACAACAAACGGCAATTCTGCAAAGTGTTCCTCCAAGCTCCAAGTATCTTTCTTGCTATTGTGATAAATTATTATTGCACTGCGCCGGGCGATGGGCGTGGAAAAGTGATAACATTAATATGCCTTCCTTTCCCACTAATTCAACTTTTGCGATAGTCTGAATTTCACTGGTGATTATTTTACAACATCTTCTCGTTTTATATTTGTTACAGCTTTTTCATTTTTATCGAGCAAATATTTGAAAAATCATTTCTATGAACTGCTCTTATCGTGCAAGTTTGTTTTCATCTAAGTGAAAATTCATTCAGAATATAAGTAGGAAGGTATTTTATACCAGTTAAAAAAAATCTAGTAAGCGAAAGTTAGATAAAACGGACAATTCCAATATTACGAATATTACTATGTTATGTTTGACACAAATCTAATGATTGGAATATGTTTGCCAAATAGTGTCAACACTTCCGAGACCCTTTGTTGATTTACAGCAAGCAAGGCCTCAGAGTAGTAAAAAAAACAAACAAAAACTTTGAGAAGGTATCAGGTATCAGGCATCAGAATGGGGGTAGGCTTAATAGCGGCACGTTATCCAAACATACGGGAAAATTGTGCCTAGCCTTTTTTTATCCAAGATTTCATCATTTACCTGAGAAACCTGAAAAACCTATAAAAGGAAGAAATAAATTCAATCTATTTAAGATGGCATAAAGCCTTTCCATTAGGGATTATTAGCATTAAAGCTCTTTTCTACATTCGGTAAGGAATGATAGAATGTTTTTTAAGTTTAATCTCTTAAACTCAGATTCGCTTAAAACGTAAGATCCCAGAGTACGAAAACGTAGTCTGGCAAATGAGGGACAGTTACATATAAGATGGAAGGGATCTTCCACATCTGATTCACAACTACCACATACTGGAGATTCAGCATGCTGAATGTTGTGCATGTGATAGTTGAGTTTACAATGACCGGAGAGTGCTCTGATCAAGATGCTGCAATGAGATTTATTTAAAGTTAATAAGTAACTCGATATGATTGGAGATGGTTTTTCTAAAAATAATTTAGTTTGACGACAAGTGTCCAACTCTTCCCAGTATCGTTCATGCTGGTTAGAGGACCAAGTTTGAATTTGGTTTCTGAACCAACATGGCGATATTGGGACAGCCGGCTCTGGTCCGTAAAATTCTTTTTCCGACCCAGCTCTAGCGAGTTCGTCGGCGCATTCGTTTCCAAAAATTCCCTTATGTCCGGGTACCCATAGAAGGTTTAATCCATTGCCTTCAGCAAGTTCTTCGATTGCTTTTCGGCATGCGATTACCAGTTTTGATCTAGAACTGGAAGCACTGAGTGATTTGATAGCTGCTTGGCTATCTGAACAGAAGTAAATTGTTCTGAACATAATCTTCTTTTGAAGTGCAATTTGCACTCCATACATAATAGCATATAGCTCAGCCTGAAAGACTGTACAATATTTTCCTAGAGGTTGAGCATATTCTATGTTCAACTCGTGACAATAAATTCCTGCACCTGCACGGCCGTTTGATAATGAACCGTCAGTATAGAATACAATATGAGAGGACATTTGGTCCTCTACGAAACCTGATAACCATTCTTGAGGAGAAGGAAATTTGACTTTAAATCCCATGTAGGGAAAACTACTCGAGAGTGTTAAATCGTTTGGCGCTAAATTAAACTTGTTTAATCTAACTAATTCAGGCCACACATTTGTATGACTCGATGATCTTTCGATATTTCCTGACAGCCAGAGACCAACTGCCTGTAGACGAAAAGCACATGAGAAGGCTTCCTGTTTTAGGAACAAGTGTAGAGGTTTGATAGAAAACAGAGCCTCTAGTGCTGCAGTAGGAGTTGTAGTGAACGATCCGGACATCCCCAAAAGACACATTCTTTGAAGGTGATTTAGTTTAGTCCGAACTGTTGCAACTTCTCCTTTCTGCCACCACACTAGACACCCATAGGCCAGAATTGGTCTTACTATTGTGGAATAAATCCAGTGAATATGTTTAGGTTTGAGTCCCCAGTTTTTTCCGATTGCACGTCGGCATTGTCCGAAGGCCATGCATGCTTTTTTGATTCTGAATTCGATGTGATCGGACCAGTTCAATTTGGAGTCAAGAATGACACCCAAATATTTAACTTGATTAGACACGGTGATTTCGGAACCATAAAACAGCAGAGGGCGCACCCCGCGGGTGATACGTTTTTTAGTAAATAAAACAATATTAGTTTTTAGAGGATTAACTGAAAGTTCTACATGAGAACACCATCGTTCAACAGAGCGCAGAGCTTGTTGCATTATATCAAATAATGTGCTTATGCACAAACCTCTTACCAGCAGAAGATAATCATCTGCGAATCCATAGGTTGGTATTCCACGGTCATTGAGTTTTCTCAACAAGCCGTCTGCAACTAGGTTCCACAAAAGAGGTGATAGTACACCTCCCTGTGGGCAACCACGTGTGCTAACTTTTGTTATTGAAGCCTGTCTTAAAGACGAATGAAGATTTCTGTTTCTTAGCATTGCGTTAATCCAGTTAGTTATAACACTAGGCACTCCATGATGTAGTGCCGCATCCATTATTGATGTAAACGAGACATTATCAAATGCTCCTTCTATGTCTAGAAATGCTCCTAGACATGATTCTTTCTGTGAAAAACTATTTTCAATCTTATGTACTACGTTGTGCAGAAGAGTTAATGTTGATTTTCCTGTTT
The DNA here is from genome assembly GCF_029784155.1 of Uranotaenia lowii. Classification (NCBI taxonomy): domain Eukaryota; kingdom Metazoa; phylum Arthropoda; class Insecta; order Diptera; family Culicidae; genus Uranotaenia; species Uranotaenia lowii. Next base: position 427,617,383 of record NC_073692.1, read on the forward strand.
GGTATGCATGTTGTGTCGCATTAAGCGGATGTTGGACAAGGCATTCTTGCCTGATATGATGATCAATTAAACGTTCAAGTGCTTTTAATAGAAATGAACTTAGACTAATAGGACGAAAGCTTTTTCCTTCGTCGTATGATGATCGTCCCCCTTTAGGGATGAATTTCACGGCTATCTGCCGCCAAAGTTTAGGAATATATCCATGAGCAAAACTGCTTATCATTATTTTTCTTAATATGTGTTTGAAATGATCGAAACCTTTTTGAAGCAAAACTGGAAATAAACCGTCACTTCCAGGAGATTTGTATTGAGCAAAACCATCGATTGCCCATTTGATCGATTCTGTAGTAACTATTTTCCGAGCAAAATGCAAGGAATCTAGACTTCCAGAAAAGAACTCAGGCTCTATCGATGAATCTTGATCAACACATCCTGGAAAGTGAGTATTGAATAGACAACTTAATGTTTCTTCGTCGTTTGATGTATAATCACCACTAGGGGTTTTAAGGTATGGAACCTGATAATCTTTTGATTTGGCTAAGACTTTATTTAACCTACTTGCTTCGTGCAAGCTTGAAATGTTTGTGCAGTAGTTCTGCCAACTTGAGCGTTCGGCAGCTCTTGTTGCTTTCCGGTAAGCTCTGCGAGCCAACTTGAAGGCATCAAAACCTTCCGTGCGCCTTCGGTTCCAAGAGCGTCTGCAGTTTTTTCGTAATTTACTGAGATTTGAGTTCCACCATGGTGTACTGTTTTTGTTGAATTTCAACGTTCGTAAGGGACACGCTTCTTCATAAGAATTTAAAATAATTTCGGTGGTTTTTGCAACCACTTCATCCAACTCAGAAGGAGTAGTAATTTCAGGTGTATATCCATGAAATTTAATAGCAATATGCTCCAAATATAGGTCCCAATTAGTTGTTCTTGGGTTTCTGAATGTAATTGTTTCTAAAAACTCACCTGAGTGTTCAAAATAGATAAACCTGTGGTCAGAAATCGATTCTTCGTTAGGCACATGCCAATTTGAAATTTCCTGAGAAATTGTTCTAGAACAAAGTGTGATGTCAATCACCTCTTCTCTGTCACACCTAACAAAAGTTGGTTTATTTCCTACATTTAGAATTTCTAAATCAGTGCTGCTTAAATATTCCATTAAATTTAAGCCTCTCAGATTGATATCTGAGCTACCCCATACAAAATGATGGGCATTGGCATCACAGCCAATTACAAGAGGTATATTTTGTGATTCACAGAATGAAATAACATTTTTTAAATCATCCGTAGGGGATGATTGTTCATATGGTGAGTATGCTGAACAGTAGACGTATTTTCTATCAGGCAGCGAAACCTGAACGACGCAAATATCTCTCGTTGTTAGATTGGGTATAAGTGTTGCATTTGTTGAGTATAAGTGTTGCAAGGCCTCAGAGTAGTAAAAAAAAACAAACAAAAACTTTGAGAAGGTACAATTTGATGTAATTTTTGCTACTCAGAAAGAAGTCTATAACTCGCAACATTTTCGTAAATTTCAACCGTTTTTAACGATATTGAGCAACTAATGTTTTGAAATAAAAGTTGCTAGATCGGACGCTAAGACGGACACATAATTTTCTCCAGGTATTTCAAATTTTTCATCGGTCATCATCGATCATTTCATGGACCCTCCATATACCTTCAAAAGACCTTGGCAAGAGCAACTGTCGGTTGAAAATCACTCAGAATCTCAAACAGGCCGTAAATACTGCTTAAAGTTGATCCCCGGTGGAAAAAGCGCCTATAAAATACGGAATTCCGAAAACCACGTTATTTCGCTAGCGGATTTGGATCAGTTGGTTCCATTTTGGTTTGAAAACATTCCCAAATGCTTAAATCACATTAATATGTACTTATTCAGCCAACTTTTTCTGAATCTTTATTTTTAATATGATTTATTTCCAAAGTTTTGGTAGTGTGGGTAGTTGTTCGATTTTTTTAAAATATTTTCTTCATCTGAGTCTAAGTTTACATGCTAAATCTAAACTCTTTTTGTGGCACTTTTAAAGTCTATCTGAAGTTCGTTACCTAATGCTAGCCGATAAAACTTTTACAAAAATCATATTACAGTCGGAAGTTAACAACTGAACTATAATACTGAGTCTAAATTGTTAATCTGGGTACCATCTAAGTTCTGATCATGATGATATAAAGATTTTTTTATGCCTAACATAACTTTCGAATACTTACTTAATGGTCCCACGTCGATTCTCCAGCGCATAGGGCCGTGGTAAAAGACCTCCACTGTTGACGATCCGAAGCCAGTGTCTTCACTTGGTCCCAGTTAAGACTTTCGTCGACAGTTCGTATTTCGGCTGCTAGGCTTAGCCGCCACGAGTTTCTGGGTCTGCCTCTTCTTCGATGTTCTTCTAGATTCCATTCAAGCGCCTCTCTGTAAATCTGCTTCTCATTTCTTTGCAGCGCGTGCCCAACCCATCTCCACTTACGTTCCCGAATCTCGATTTCTAGACACCGGCGATGTGATTCATATTTGAGATCCAATTGTCAGGCCACCAAGCGCGGGTGATACTCCGCAAGCAGCGATTCACAAATACTTGCAGTTTTCGCGTCGTCACCGCATATGTGCACCAACTTTCACACTCGTACAACAATACGAATTTGACGTTTGAGTTGAAGATTCGGATTTTCGTTCGTTCGTTCGATGTTCCGAAAACTCGCAAACGCAAATCGGGCCTTTCTGATCCGGGTTCCGAATTCCGATGTCTTTTCCACCATCAGGCCTTATCTGGCTACCAAGATACTGGAAACACTACGCTATCTCAACTTGTTGCCCAGCTACCACGAAACTGGAACGGTTTTCTGTGTTGATTTCCATCGACTTGGTCTTTCCGCCATTGATTTTGAGACCTGCTGCCTTGGAGCTTACGATGAGATCGTTGAGTTTGCTCTACATGTCTTGTTGTCTTTGGGCGAGCAAAACAATATCGTCAGCCGGGTCAAGGTCGTTGGTGCACAATCGATCTATCCAGTCAGAATCTCATCCATATCCATTACGATTAGAAAAAGTAGCGGTGATAGAATACATCCTTGTCTCACTCCAGCAGTTACCGGGATTGGATTGGACAAGATCTTGCACGAAAATGTCTCGTACTGTGCTTCGATGAGATGGACTACACAGAAAAAAAATCTGAATCCTTAACAACACTGAAAATGAAAACCTTTATAATTACATGACGTGGAACGCGATTTATTAATGTAAATTTACAAAATAAAAAAAGTTGAATCCTTAACAGCACTGAAATCTAATGACCAAAATATTACTCGACACGGAACGCGATTATTAGATGTAAATTTACATCACATATGACTTAAATAAAAAGAAGCATCACATATGACGGAACTTTCAGTGCGAGTTGAAGATTACACGTCTTAAATATTTTACATGCCTCATATTTTACATGTCAGTCGAAATTTACAGACGTGTTATATTCAACTCGCACTGAACATTCCATCATATGTGATGCTTTTTTTTCTTTACATCATATATAATGTAATTTTCAATTTTTTTTTTTGTTCACACAAGATTCTCAACAACACTGAATTAGAAATTGCTTAAAATTACACGACACGGAATGTTATAAGGACATTGAATTTGAATTTAATTAATATTACAATACACTGAACGTGATAATGTCATGTAAAATTATAAACTGCCAAGAACAGAACCAGACAAATGTAAACAAACTGTTAAGTGAATTGTTGCACCAAAGTATTTTGTATAAGCATTTTCCCCGCGCGCGAATAAGTTTATCGGTTTTGATAGTGTCCGGAGACCTTCGAGAAGCAGGGATGCGGTTCTGGAAGCGGTTCCCCGTAATTAAACTTTGGATCCGGTACTTCGAGGAAGAAAATAAAAGTTATTGAAAATATTTGTAAGATAAACAATTTTGACACCTTATAAAATGAACAATATAAATTATAGAAGCATTTTATTTTTTAAATGAGAAAATTCCATGATTGAATCATATTATCCATAAATAAAACAAAACAAATTCCAATTGGAAAGTTTTTCTTTCAATATTCAGTGATTTTATAATTACATCTTTTTTATTTTACACGATGCAAAATTTTACATCATTTTTAATTTTACACGTTGCAAAATTTTTCTGGCGTGCAATTTCCAACTAGCACTAAAATTCCGTCATATATGATGCTTCTTTTTATTTACATCACATGTGATGTGATTTTACAGATTTTTTTCGTAGTGTGTAATTTCTCTGGGACTTCTTGTCGCCTTAGAGCCGCCCATATGTTTTCATGGTTAAGTCAGTCGAATGCTTTTTCGAAATTAACGAACACCAGCAGAAGAGAGTCATGGAATTCGTTGATTTGTTCCAGTATGATTCGTAGTGTTGTGATGTGGTCCACACATGATCGTCCGGATCGGAATCCAGCTTGTTGCCGTCGGAGTGTAGCGTCGATTTTCTCCTGGATCCTGTTCAGGATCACTTTGCAGAGTACTTTGAGGGTTGTACAGATCAACATCATGCCTCGCCAGTTACCGCACTCTGTCAAGTCTCCTTTCTTTGGGACCTTCACGAGGATACTCTGCATCCAGTCGGCCGCGAATGTTGCAGTATCCCAAATGTCAGCGGAAAGACAGTGCAACATTTGTGCTGACAAGGCAGGGTCGGCTTTGAGCATTTCAGCAGGAATACAATCGATTCCAGGCGCTTTGTTGGATTTAATGTCTTTGAATGCCGCTTCTATTTTAGCCAGCGAGGGCGCTTCCGAGTTGACGCCATTATTGCAACTTACTGTTGGCGCTTTGAGCTGCGGGTTCTGTTGGCCATCGCTATTCGTGATTCGGAAGAGTTGTTCGAAGTGCTCAGTCCATCGTTTGAGCTGATCTGTTCGATCGGTCAATAACTGACCTGCTCGGTCTTTCAGCGGCATTCTTGTATTAGTCCTTGCACCACTGAGGCGGCGAGATATGTCATAAAGTAATCGAATATTTCCATTGACGGCGGCTCTTTCTCCCTCTTCGGCTAGGGAGTTGTCCAGGCTCTCTTGTCTCGTCCTTGGTCAGGCAAATAGAAACTTTGCTGCAGCATTTTTTATTTTTCTACAAAAAATGAGCACTTTTTGAAAAGATTTTTAGTCGTTTATGATAAAAATTCGTGCCCGAACCAAACAAAATCAACAAAGCTGTTGTTTCATAGATGAGGCATGCTCAGTTTGGTGAAACTTGTAAACTTATCCAATGCAAAACTTAAAACAAAGTTTTAAGAATGGTTATTCTAATGAAACAAAATTTGATGCCTGCTCACTGATCGGTGATTTAATCAGATCAATTTGACATTTGAGCGCCTTTTTTTTCTGTTTCCTCTCCTGGGTCTCGTCTACAAGCTCATTGCCTTTTCCAGCTCCGCATATCGTAATCCGGCGGCTGCTTTGGCTGACCCGGTACATGCCTGCTCAATTCCGACTTTTGCCTTTCTCCGATCATCGACCATCCTCCAAGTTTCATCCGACATCCATTCACTTCTTCTTCCACAAACTTCACCGAGAGTATGTAGTATGGCTCGTCGTGATAAAGGTATTCTTGATTCCACACCACTGTTCTTCGACTGTTCCGTCTGTCAGCAATTCCGAGACTCGGGATTCTAGCTGTTAAACGTATGTCCTTTTCATCTCGAGAGCGATCCATCGATCACCACGTTGTTGTTGCCACAAAATTCTACAAATGGATTTGGATGTCACCCTTTGGAATTTTCTCAACCACGCTGCGCTTCAGTTGACTGTAAAACTGCTCTTTCTCCTGCAAATCGGCAACGGCAGTTGGCGCATAACACTGGACAATTGTAAGGTTTCTAACCCGTGTTCTGAATCTGGCTCTCGTTTATCGGTTCCCATCTAATGGGGGCCGCATGGGCCTGCAGGCTAACGGAAAACCAGCTCCTAGTTCCCGGGTAGCGTGTTCTCCTCTCTCGCATGACTCCCCCGGACTGTTCTTGTGTTCTCCAGTGTTAGGCCAACGGACTTCGCTCTGTCCCAGAATTTCCAGTTTGAGGCGGCTAGCTTCAGTAGCAAGTTAAGCCAGCTTAGCTGGCTGGGCAAGGGTCAACACATTACAAGTTCAAATTCTAGTGTTTCTAGTTTCCGTGTCCGTAGTCCGTGTTTTCATGCTGAAAGTCGTTACCGAAGTTCCTATTCGGTTATTTCTTGTCTATGGGGTCTCGTATTGCACTCTATCCACCATTTGCCAACCTCTCTAAATTTATAAAAAGATAAAAAAAAAATCATAGAAGTTTTTTTTTCAATAGTTCTCACAATGAGAAATATAAAAGTACCTCAATGTAAAAATTCGACTCTACTAAACAAATACCTTTATCTATGTTTATCGAATAAATATTTTCGATTTTTTTTTATCTTAGTTTTTCGCTTACTTTTCACAGGATGGCGGTAATCGCAATGTGCCTCAGCCCCAGGAGGCCTCCAACGGTTCCACCGGTCAATCCGAAGATATCAAAGATGCCCTACAGCAGGAGCTTCGAAACACACTTAAGAGAAAAGTAAAGAAGGACGACATTGAGAGTGGTGACAGTAATAAGCAAAGCGAGATAGAGAAATCAATGGAACAAAATCGCACCGTAATTGAGCTCAAAGTAAACAGCCCGGTAAATAAGTCGCCATCTGATAAGAGCCCCGCGGCAAGGGATGTCGTCGATAAGGCGCCTTTGAAGAGTTCGCAAACCGAACGACAACTTGAAATTAAATCTCCGGTCATCGGCAAAGGCTTAAGTAGTTCTATTAAAAGTCCCGTTCTGGGAAGGTCAATTGTTGGCAATTCACCACTGAAAGGTTCAATGGCAGCTTCTAAACCGCTTGAAAGCCCAAAAATGGAGGAAAAGATCAAAAAAGTTCCCCCAGGAAAACCGCTAACAATAGATGTAAGCGTTTGCCAGAACGAAGGTCACCTGAAGAATAGTATTTTATCTCCGGAAGTGAAAAGTGGAACCGCATCAATTCGGCCATCACAGATAAAAACCCTTACTCAGTCCGGTGGCTATGTGTCACATACAGATATTGTGGAAAACCCTAAGCCAGTACAGAAGAGTCCCATCAGTTTGGTGGAACAACCTAAACCCACATACTCGCCACCAACGCCCAAAACTCCGCTGAAGACTACCATCAGCAATGGGTACAATACGTTACCGAAATCACCGAGAACTCCCGCCCCTATTAATAGTGCACCTTCGTCTCCGCGAACTCTTATCCTGGATACCAAATTCGGTAATATACCGAAGTCGCCACTTAATAATACTCCGGCAAGACTTGATCCTAACGCCGCACCCAAAAAGTTACTTATCTCTCATCCTAAAGCAAGTTTTACCTTGCCAAGAAGTATTAACAAGGCTAAAACTGCACCGTCAACCCCCTACCAGGAAGAAACTAAGCCAGTTTTCCGGATCCTAACCGACCTGGAAGCAGCTGAACGACAGGAACCGGTGGTTCGTAGTAATGGAACAATTCCGGCGGTCAACGAACGTAAACTTTCGGCTCCAAAAGCGGACCAACCCGGTGCCGAACCCATACTGACTTCCTTCGTCAGTTTTTCCAAAGAAATGTCCAAAGCTCCGAACAACTACCCGGATACGGTTCGCACCAAGACGACCGTTGGCGTGAGGAAAGAGGACCTATTCATGGGTAATACCAACCTGCGCGATGTCAAGTTCGATATTGTGGAAAACGGCAAGCTGCGGATTGTGAACAAATAACAGGATAGAATAGAAGATAGTGTGTCGATATAACCCGTCGTGTTACTAAGACTGACATACACGCGTTGAAGACTTGACACGCAAATCGAGTCTATGCGAGGATCATTTGGATAAATAATGAGCGTGTGCGAACTGATTTATTTTATGATGTCAGGAAGTAATGATTGTAGCATTTTATCAGTTTGTGGAAAGCATCATAGTGATTATTTATTTACGAATTCGTCAGCACATGCACAAAATGTCCAATAGTCCTATTTGCTGCTGGGTGTTGCACTAACACTTTTCAATTATGGGGAAAACGACCGGGATTGTCGGCCGTTTTGTACGGAAAGTTTTTGAGGTTATTTTTTCTGTCTTATCCGTACACGCCTAGCAAGTGTACGTGAGAAATGTAAAAAACAATTCTATTGAAATCCACAACGAAAATAGAAAATTATCAATTGACGCTCAGAATGTGAAAAACAGAGGTCTCAGAGGACTGCCTTGCGGCACTCTAATGAGAGACAGACTATAATGAACACCAGTTAACAGCAGTTTTAGTCGACCGAGTTTTGCTGTGCAACTTAAGTGTTTTAAGATTCGCCCTGCGATAAATGACTGTAAAAATCATAGACAAAGATATCGGTTGAGAAAAACGGTAATTTGAATTTGTACAATAAAAACGGGTTAGTCTAACGAAATAGGAAACGCACAGAATTAAAAAAAATCAATGAAAAAGTCGTATCACTCCTAAAATAATTATTCACAAACACTATAAATACCTTGTTTTCAATACAACACGTCCTTAAGCCATCCTACTGTACATATTTATAATTCTAGTTGTTAGAAGATGTATAAACTTTAACTGTTATGTAATGTATTGATTAAAAGTTAATAAAAAATGACAACCTTATATTCACAGTTGAATGCATTGTTTGCCAAGAATATCCGAAAATTCTAGTAAACAAATTATTTATAACATTTGAGCGATCTTTGAGGCTGCAGACTGGTTTTTTAAAAAGTTAAACCATTGCACAATGGGGAAAAAAGTGTATAAACCGTGAAGAAATTAAATATTTATCCTCCTACAAATATATGAAAATATACTTTCCTTTAGTGAAAATATCCGGAGAATCGATAGGACTTAGCTTCAGACGCGACACGAGCTTACGGACGGAGATATAGTGCCTTTTTAACTCCTAATTCCCCTATATTTTGTAAACAATCCAGAAAAACACTGACTTGGACTAGAACATTTTCAAAAAAAAACAGACCTATTTTGTGTGATTTTTTACGAGAAATCAAATGAAGGCTGTTTGCATCGCACGCATCGAAAAATGGAGTTATGGCCGTTTCACCCTCAATTTCCCTATTTTTTTCAATTGATTGAGAAGTGAGACCTATCTTGTGTGATTTCTGACTTGACAGTTCTGACTTAACAATTCTAAACCAAATAAGGTTTATCTAGTGTGGTTTTTTTCTGAGGAATCAAACGAAGGCTAATGGAACCACCGCACGCATTGCAAACTGGAGCTACGGCTGTTTTTACCCTCAATTTCCCAACATTTTTCAATAAATTCAGAAAGAAATATTGATCGCACTGGACAATTTTAATAAATGGGCACTATCTGGTGTTATTTTTTTCCGATCAAGCGAATGACTGGGTTCGACTTTGGCTACTTTTATTGTTAAAATAGTTTCCATCTTCAACAGTATTTCAATTCCTACAGTTAGAGTTCATTCACAAACAAACAAAGTTAATTCAAAAGAAGGTTATAATATTACTTCGTTATTTTATTTTTTCCATTTGAAAAGTTTTATCGTCATAATTTTTTTCACCATATTTTGGTCTCAATTTGTTATTAAATATTGCCCGAATGATACCAAGTTTGTATAAGTTTAAAACTCAAAAAATTAAAAAAATTGATTTCTGTTTTCAAAATAATTTTCTATTTTTGCAATCACTGAAAAGTCAACACTCAAAATGTGCAAACTAGGCCATTAACGTACAATTCTGCTGTTTGTGTTCAGTTCGATTTAATTTAAAAAACCTAAATAAATCTGATTTATCATCACAGAAAATTGGATACCAAATCAGCCCGATTGTATCTTAATAAATGTAACCTTAATGATGCCTTTTTTTGTTATCTTGTAAAAAACAAAACCAAATAATGCTTTCATTCTGGTCTCAATGCCTTATCTAGGTATTGGTTTGGTATTATGTTTCGACATAATGATGCTTCAATGAAACCGAATTATGCCATTAAGAAAAATCAGATCTCGGCGATTCAAGCATTTTTAAGTCATTTGGCATTAAAATAAAATTTTCCGAATTCTTTTGGTCATTCCCGTTCGTTTTTTTGGTGATTTTTGAGGGTAACATAAACCGAAACTTTGAGCGCTTCAAGGCACTCTTAAATCAATTTTGGTCCAAAATTTATACAGGCGGTTTGCGAAATTCGACATGACAATTTGGCTGCCAACCTACTGTATATGTATTCCAAATTATTTATAAAACGCTTCGATCAAAATATAGATTTAATAATAAAGAGTGGTCAGAAGCGGCTAAAAGATTGCATTTTGAACAAATCCATGAATACTGTTCTGCTTTTTAGAAAAATACATAACACTATCAACATTTGGATGCAGTGTGTCTACTAAAAATCTTCAACATTTTGATCATAACAAGCAGAAATAATAGCCGAGTTGTTGAAAGATTCCCGAGAAAACTTTGACGAAAATATCTACAGCAAACTGAAACCAAAATGTGGTGTCAACAGCAAATTGAGAGCACCATTTCCTGCTCAAATACCAAATCAAAAGCTCCCAATAAAGAATAAAGTGTCATTTTTTCAGCAACGTTTTCTAGCTTTCCATGTTGAATTAATAATTTAAATTTTTGAAAATAGTATTGAAGGATTAAAGGGCTAGTTAATACCGTAAAACATTTTCCAAACTCACTTTTCCTCATTGATTAATAGTTTTTTTTTCGAGGTTTTTCATCCGGTTGGATGATGCATCCCGTTCATTGATTAATAGTCTTCAAGGAAAAATCATAATCATGATCAATTGATATTTTTTTCAATCAACTGCAGGATTAGACAAACTTTTATAATGTTGTACATAAAATTTTGACCCGTACTCAGGCTCTAGAAATATAAATGAGGACTGTACTTACCATCTTTTTTCATTTATTGCTGCGAGATAATTCGATTTCGGACTGCTTTAGAAATTTTGCTGTTGGTTGTGCATGCGGAATTTTGTTGATACAGAAGTTCATTGATGATCCGGTTCCAGATTTGAAATACTTCCGAGATTTGGTTTGGTTGATTAGTAAAGCAGTTTGATCTGACGTTTGTTGATCTCGCTTTGTAGATTCCAGACCGGACGATTCTGAAATAAAAGTCAAACCTTTCATTAATACGCTTTTTATACAGCACACCTCGCGTTTTTCCTTTCTCCATCAACTCTTTTCGCGAAATTTGAATTTTGAATCCATTCCACCCATGTTTACATCTGAAAAACGATATCGGTTATCATTCAAACTCACATGAAATATTAAATTCAATCACAGTTCAGCTAAGGAGTGTATTCGGATAAAATGCAACACTTTGTTTTGTGAACAACTTTTGAATGCATGGATGTAAATTGATGAAATTTTCAGTGAAGTAATGTTCTGTCAAGAGGGTTTTGAGATAGCGTCCAATGAAGAAATTTTTCGTGTTTAATTTTTGGGCAACACGTGCACCATCTTTAATGCATACTATAAACCACCTTTTTCTCAAATCAAGGCTATTTTTGATAACGTTGGCTGATTCCTAAAGCTTGACCTTCAAAATAACTCAAAATTTTGAATTTGGTCGAAGTTATAACAAATTTAGCCGGTTGCCCTCCTACGGCACAAAAACAACATATTTAACATTTTATCACTTCACCACCGTTTTTGCGTAATGGATCCTGAACCAACAGAGTATAAACTTTGTGGGACCTATTGAACTGCTTTGCAGAGAAACGGTCGCATTTGGAGGCCGTCTTCAATGTATTTTGAGCCATTCATCGTGTCAACCGTTATGAAAGACTGAGTAATTTGCAGTTTACATAGATTGCTAACCTCCTCGAGTGCTAGGCATTAAATTCTTCAATTTTTTTCCTTGTTTATACAGGTGAGACTAACGAAAAGTTTCTGATTGCAAACCTGCCAGGTGACCGCTAAATAATTCGGTTTGCTGTCCATTTCGAAATTTTTCAAAATTTCTCCCCACAAGCAGTCCAAATATTTAGCGCACGATTTGACCACCACATTTTTTTTTGTTTTACCGGTGGACAGCTTTTCCACCTTTTAGAAATGAAGTCAGGCCTATTTATAAGTCAGCTAGATGAACAAGTCAGAGAAACTTGACTTTTTTTATCACTTCCTCTATTTATATTTTCGCATTGAGCTTGAAAAACCCTCTCACATTCCCCTTACTTCATGGAATCAATAAACTTCACTTTTATTCAAATTTTAGATCTATTGGGTCCTCTAAGAATTCTTAAACGATTTATCATGTGAACAGTATCAGTTGATTTTCAGCTGTTTTTGGGTTTCCCCACTTTTGTGGATTTTTTCGACCCAGCCCAAAAAATTTTGTCAATGAACATCAGTATTGGACGCTATCTCAAAAACCACATAACAGATCGCCACCAAATTTTGCACACGTACACATTAGATTACTAGGTAGCTACACTGAAAATTTCATCAATTTCTATCGATGCATTCAAAAGTTGTTCACAAAGTGTTGCATTTTTTTCGAAAACATTCCTTAGAATATTTTTTTTATCAATTTCTTCAGTTTTTTTGTTTTATCAATTCCTCCGGTTTCATTACACTTACGCTACATTTGTACTGGTTTGAACTGGAGTGACTTCTGAACATGATTGTCTGTTTTCTGATTTTTAACACATACCAACTTGACCAATTTTCGAGGGAAACACCTTAAATTCTACAGTTTTCATTTTCAACGAAACCCCACTGAAAACCCTAATCAGTTAGAATGGATTCTCTTCAAAACTGAGTGTCAATTCACACATCCTTATAACGGTTTTTGTATTAATATTTTCCAAATGTTTTATTATGGTATGTTGCAGGTATGTCATATATATTTTTTACAGTACACAAACCATTTTACTCTGGTTCCTTTTTCTTAGATAAAATACTTAAGATCATCAAGCGATTTTGAAGTTTCTTCCCGGTTATGAAGTGTGAAAATTTTGCTCGTCCTAGTACCGGATCAACCAAGGACAAGTTGCAACACTTAAAAATGATAAAAACCGAACAAACTACGAATGAAATTACTAAAAGCTAAACAATAACTACATAGTGATGCGAATTTAGTCGCAGATGCTTGCATACAGCTATGATCGTCGTATTATGTTCACCTATTTTAGAATACTAATGTAGCTTAAATTATTTCTTTTTTCTCTGTTAAGTTTGATTCATATGGTTCTTGCGAATAAAGTATAGTTACTGAATTTCTATCTTCTATAAGAGTAACTGTTGCTCTCTAGCAATGAGTTTATAGGTCCATCTACAAAGCGACCAACGATGGATAGAGGAAAATAAAAGATTGCATTCGTTCGATTGGTTGATTTTGTCATCTAGGATGACTCTACGCAGGACTAAGCGACCGACGAACCACTTACTCTAAACTTTCAGTTACCTGTTGTGTGAGTGGGTATCTACGTTGGAAAAATAAAGTGATATTACTTTGCCTTTATTGCAGTTTCACCCCTATCTCATTGCGATGCCACCTGGAACCGATACTGGCGCTCCATATTTTCGATCTCGGCCCAAATGCTTCGAACTTCCTTGAAAAGCTGTGGGTAGAAATTGAATGTATGAAGGTCTAGCTGAGCAGGTGGGTTGAAATTAATGATTAACGGGGATTCTTACCATTGTAAGCCAGTGTTCATCTGCCAGCAATTCGTTCAGAATGATGGTGGCAGCTTTGGATGAGTCGTTTGAAATCTGCTGATTGACACGCTTGGCGCATTCAACAAACATCATGTACTTCTGATGGCAGATCTTGTGCAACAATTCGAACCGTGACGAGCAAATACGGCACAGCAGGAAGTTCTTTTCGTACTGGATGCGTTGATCCTGAATCTGGCAGGGCGCAAGCGTGGCAGCGTTGTAGGTTTGTCCCTGCAGGACGATTCGAACCGAGATTCCCGGCTGATGGCAGGCCACACACACCGGATGATTCATGTTCGTGTGGCCGAGCTCGGTCATGATGTCATAGGCAGGGAATGTCGCGATCGAATTTATCATATTTCGCGACCACGGAGTAATCTGAATCAACCGTCGTTTGCGATCGTCCGTAAGATTGTCGATCGTCTGCACCCTTGAGAGGAAGTATTCATCTGTAAAACAGGATTGAAATATTAAAAAATCTTTCCTTCTTATTCTTCGGAATAAAATTTATCTTTTACCTTGCTCCTGGAATATTTCCTTCAAAAAGTTGGAATCCAAAGCTTGTGAGATCAGTGTTTGGATGTAAACCTCGAATACATCCTGATAAATCTTCGTTTCGTTCATGGACTTTTCCAGGAACTGCTCGGTGTCATCGATGGACATCTCGTTGCGCATAAACTCTACCACGGATTCCATGTGATTGTGCACTCGGAACCGTACGGGTATTTTCACGTACAACTTTTTGCTCTCGGCATTCCATGCTGCGTACTGGAGTGAAAATGAAATAAATCTTAAATTTGTTTTTATTAGAAGGAAGCAGTATATTTTACCGTTGATACATTCCGATGGAGCGTTTTGCCGTTCTGATCGAATGGTTCATACTTCTGGAGTAAAGTTTTGCCATCAACTCGCCAGATCGATGGATAGTCCTGAACGAGTTCCGACCTGATTACAACGAAATCACCAGTCTAAAAAAACAAAGAGTCAAATGAGAATGGTTGTTGGGAGGAGTTTCATCGTGTGAGGCTATAAAGAAATATCTTTTCACATGTCTTTTTATGTGATGATATTGAAAGTTGTTGATGGATCAGACTAGCTGTTTTATTGTTTTTAGCCTGTTTGCAAGCTCTAACACAGGTTTTTTATTTTAGACATTTCACGGTATAAAAAAACTTACATTTTGTTCATTGGACAAAAAAAAACTTAACTGTGAACCACTTCAGCTTAACAAATTGCGGACCAAATGCGGTTTATCTCTTAGCTGGCTTTCCGTGATTGTGCTGCACTTACAAAAATAACTCTTAATTTGTATTTTTAACACGAAACTATTTCAAACAAAACCAATCAAAACATCCTAAACAAACAAAATTAATTTAGAAAATTGTGTTGTGTTGTGGTTGTCGAGATACAAATCTATGAATTTCGGTATCCTTTGGTTTAAGGGGCACCTCAAAGCGCTCAATGTTTCGATGTTTTGACCCTCAATAATCATCTGATAAAGGTACATAAAATTGGGGAAAAAATGGTCGATGCCAGATGACTCAAAAACGCCTAGAACGTTGAGATCTGGTGTTATTTCGAATAAAATATTTGGTCAAAAATCGGTATTCTGGAAAGTCTCCGAAATTAATCACAACTTGGCCCGAACTATTTCAATGTTTATAAGGCATCTTACACTGAACCCAAAAGAGACTGGGCAGAAATGTATGAAACTTGGTTTTCTGTTGTACACAGATGTGCAATACACTGTTCGAAAGACCTTGACAAGACGAGAAAAACACTTGGAGGCCAAAAAATCTACCGTCGGAGATAAGAGTTATGTAACAAAGAAGTTGTTTTCAGGTTAAAATGTTAAAAGGTTAAGGGTGCTTAATCGGTATAGCGCACGGCACCCTTCCAAATAAACGAATTTCAAATCAAATCAAATAAGGTTAAAATCAGTACAAAACAGACTTAAACACAACCATCTGCATGTCTAATAGATTTGATATTGCTACTCATACCCTTCAGATAATACAACTTCCTCAATTCATACCTTTTTCCTCCCACGGTAGATTTTCTTCACCCCACTGTAACTTTTTCTTGTCTCGTCTCGATCTTTCGTATCGTGTATTGCTCATCCGTGTACATTAGAGTGCCCCAAATGACCCGACTTTGAAAGAGTTATGCGCTGCAGGCAAAAATTGATCCTAGGCCTAGCACAAGATCTCATGCCAAATTTGCACCAGATCGGATCACGGGAAGGGATCGCTCAACGAGCCTGAAGTTTGTATGCGATTTGGAGACATTTTGTTCGGGAGGAACTCCAGTTTTCATCAATAACTTTGGTCCCCTTCAGCCGGTTTTTTTAAAATACAGTTTTTCTTAAAGCCTTAATTATCACAAATATTTCATCCGAAGACTGGATTTCGATTCGAGTTAAGATAAAAAAAGTTATTAAGCTGATTAATGCGCTAACTTTTTTAAGGGTGATATTCACCATGGCACTGCGTAGAACATTTTGACACAGCATTAACAGTGATGAATATCACCCTTAAAAAAGTCATTTTTTGAGCTTTATAACATTTTTATCTTAATCCGAATCGAAATGCAGTGTTCGGATGAAATATTTGTGATAATTCTTGTGATCCGATCCGATCCGATTTGGCTCAAATTTAACATGAGATCTGGTATTAGGCCTAGGATCAATTTTATCCTGCAGCGTCATTTCACAAGTTTGAAATTTCCCATACAAATTTGGGGCAGTCTGGTGTACATCCGAAAACCAAATTGTCTCTTTACACTTAAAATACACTTGAAAGTGAGGGACAAGTGATTTTTTTCTTTTCTAGTGGCTCATGTACTTTTGAAATGTGTTTAATTTTTTTTTTTCAAATTTACGCTCCAAAATAACTCAATTTTTTTTTTATTATTTTGAGCTAGGTATGTAGAAAGTATGCAACATTAGCTTCGTTCAATCGTTGGTAAAAATCGGTTTCAACTGGTTTCTGTCAACTGATAGATGTTCAACGAGCCAATGTTTTGGTCGAAACTAGTCAGGTCGTTGTTCAATGGAGCAAGTTGAAACTAGTCGAAACCAATCCAGCTCGGCAGCAGGATTAGTTTCGACTTGGTAGAAATCGGTCGAAGTCAATTGGAAAGAGACAGGTGATCAACTGTCAATCCATTTCTACTTGTTTCGACCCGTTTCGACTAGACTTCATTGAACAGACATATTATTACACACAAGATTATGTCCTATATCATAATTTCAAAATATTTTTCATTATCTGCCCTTCGTAATGTTTCAACTTTGAGTGACAAAATAAGTATGTATTAAAATTTGTTCCAGCCTCAATGTGGGAGAAAAAGAAGATATGGAAGAAATTTACATATCAAATTAAATATTTTTTTTTTTAAAGTTGGTTTACGAAAATCGTTGTTTTTCCTAGAAATTAGGAACCAATTTGTAATTGATTGTAACCAAATCTTTGTTCACTATCAAGTACAAACAGCCTTTTACTTTCAATAACTAAACAATGTTGGGTTTTTATCCAAAATCGTATTTTAATGACTAAGCGATTAAAAACAATCAACTTATGAGTGATAATTTCCAAAAGAATGAAAATTACGGCTTCCAACTGTGTATATATGTAAAAGAGAAGTTGTACATTAAAAGGTTTAAATTTTTGTATGTTTATTATTTTTGTCCGTTTTTGTTTTGTAATTTTTATAACCCTTCTAATTGTTATAATTTTTGTAGTTTTTCAAATACTGGGAACATTTATTCATTTTCGTAATGTTGTGTTATTTAAGAACTGTACTCGGAAAAAAATGAAACTCTTTCGCACATGGCTGGCTTTCTGGCGTTTGGACATGCTTCGTCTGGTGATAGGGAGGGGAATGGGAATTTTTCTATGCGAATTCGAATGGGAAATTTTCAAAGGGGATTGAAATTTTCTACTGCCTGCTTAAAGTCTATGTGGTTTATCTATAGGTGGGGTGAACTAAAAACTTTAGTGTTAGTTCGTTGTATCCATACAGTTGTTTATGAACGATTGTGACGTAACACGACGCCGTCGTGGTGGCAAAAATTCAACGCATCAATGAAACCGTGGCAACGTCCCAGAATGTTTATTATTGACGTTACCATGATAGAATGTTACTAAATTTTCGAGATGCCGTCGTGTTGTGAATGCAAAATTTATTCTCGATGCTGTTAAGATTTCAAATTCATTTTCGGGTTCTCGAAGTAGTTTGACGGATTCAGCTTTAAAATAATTCGTTTGATCTCAAAATGTTGTCCAGAAAAACCTATCCTGAAATCGGAACCAACAACAATGATGGGTAAAAAGTCCCTAGGAAAAGCTGGCAGAGGAGAATATGTTGAGGAATTTGAGGAATACCGTTCGGAATCGTTAGTATTTTTTCAGTTGAAAACAAAATCTTTTTTATCATTTTTATAAAAAGCTTCTGTCCTGTTTTATAAATTCAGATTTTAATTTTATTGTGAATTTATAATAAAGTTGATTTAAAAAAGTCAGATGCCAATATAGTATGCAAAAATTATGATCACATATCGATTGAGAGCTCAGGTTTAAAATAGCACATTACAGGTATTCCATATCAGATTTGAAACTCAAATCAAGATTTCACATACTGTATTCAGGTTCATTTGAAAGATCTAATAGTTTGATTTAGATTATAGTGCCAGTGTCTCGGAATTTCGAACGAATTTCGTAATTGAATGACTGAAAATGTACAAACAGTACAAGATGGCATTTGAATCATTTGAAAATTATCAAATCGCAATTGCAAGGAAGGATACCGAACATGTGATTCGACTTTCAGCACATTCTGATTATAACTTTCAATCGATGCTCGAGCTCAATGGAATGATGTACGTATGAAAACTGTCTTCAACGTCGAGACGCACTTGAACGTTTGTGACGTAGCAATCAAAACATTGAAAAAACTGATTATCACACTCGTGCAACGATAGTCTTGTCCGCACCTATAGATAAACCACATAAGCTTAAAGTAACCGTACACCTCAGTTGAAAATGAAAAATCATATTTTTTCAATAACTCAAAAAAGCGACACATTGGCTTTGTAACATTGTAGAATCGATGGGGAGTAGTTAAAAGCTGAATGTTGAACCGGTCTCAGTGTTTAAAACTTACAAATGTTTTTATTTCGATTCCGCCAATATGAGTAAATTTTTGCACTGGAAATTGGAGGAATCGAATATAAACATTTTTAAGAGATTTTGAACGGTGTGGTAGTTTATTTATTATTATTTATTTCTTGTACATCAACATATCACATATTGATCCTAATGAAAAAAAAATTAAAATTAAAATTAATGACACTACCAATACAATTGTCTACACAAAACTTAAAGCTTTAAGGATTTTTCTTAGGAATGCATCCCTCGAAACCTCAAAATCAAAATGTTCGGAGTAGCAGTTGAATGTCTTGATTACACCAATAAGTGCTGTATTAGCCCCATAATTATTCAAACGAAGAGGGTCGTAGAACTGGAAATCACGAGGAGAGGAGCCGGGCCTTAAGCCTCAAATTGTGACAAGAGGCCGAATGTGGGCTTCGAGTCACGAGCAGCGGCGAACGGATTGCCAACACCGTGAGTCGCGAATCGTGACAGTAGAGGGGGAGAACTTTGCTGGAGTATCACGAAAAATGAGGATTGCCGTGGAACGCTTTGTGCGAGTATGGTCTCCCATCATGGGTACAGCCTTCGTTGCAGGTCCGAATGGGAATTATGGCCAGAGGCAACATCCCTTAACCCATTAAAGCAAAACCCGAGAGAGAAAAAATCCGAGAGATGGGCTCGTTTACCCAATCCCCAAGCAATGCGGATGACTCGATGGTACAGTCAGTGAATAACTAACTTTTGTAGAGATCGGTAATAAAAAGAAAGTTGTTTCTAATCCGCGTGTTTATTTCTGTCGAGTGCAATGTGTCTCTTCTCCCAATTGGCAGATTATACAGGCGCCAGGTGGACTTTATGGTGTAGGATTACATAGTATCATGAGTCATCAATTGAATGCATGGACCCATAGTAGCAAACTGGGAAAACGCGGTGGCTTGCCGTGCCTTTGAATGCAATCCGTAAAAAGGATTTACCACCTGGGTGATCGACTCATAAAAAACACACGAACAGCATTGACTGAGTATATCCTCGCTGGCTGCCTATACTTGGTCGGTAGTTGTTTCTATCCTCTTTTGTCTTGTGATGGGATAGGAATGTGTTCTATGTGGTTACTTTCAAACATATGCAATCATGATGCGCTGGGATGACAATGCCAGCAGGTACAAAGCTCATTAATGCCAGACCGGCATAAAATATTGTGTCTATTATTCCACCTTCCAGCAAGTCATGATTGAAGTAGTGTCTGATCTGTGGCTGTAGTAATGTTGTGTTCAAATGAGCAAAATTTGACGACAATCGGTTAGGCAGTTTTTGATACAGCTTCCAATGAAGAAGTCCATCGATCAACATTTTTGGGCACGATCATGAAAAATCAATGGGCCTTTCCTGGATTTTCGACCAAATTTCATTTGGCGGGCTGAAATTTCGAAAAATAACAAAATGGACTACGAAACGAAGTTTTTAGCAAGAACGAGGTTAATTCTCAGCCAGAAATTTTTCGTTTATTAGTCTCGCCTGGATGAAGAACTAGGAGAAAAAGTAGAAAAATAGAAAGTATTTATTTTTTTAATTTATTTCGTCGGGAATTTTTATCATAATGAGGATTCATCCCATAAACTCAATATCAAGTGCTTAATGTTGCGCGACTGCTTTTCTTCCAGAGTATTCCAACATTTAACGATGTTGTTTTTCTGCAAGAGGGCAATCTAGAAAACTTGCCATAACTTCGATCAAAAAGATATTTTTTAGTTATTTTGAAAGATCAACTCGTGGATATAGAGAACGCCACCCAAAATAACCGTGATTTTGAAAAGTGAAACTAAGGTCGATGCACTTCTTTATTGGACGCTGTTTCAAGAAATATTTGACAGATTGCCATAAAAATTTACACATCTAAACATTACGTTACATGATAACTGTATTCTAAATTTAATCAATTTCATTCATGCGTTCAAAAGTTATTCACCTAAGAGGTTTTTCATTTATTTTGAGTACAGTCCTTAAGCCGGATCAGTTATTTTCGAAATGTTTGTAATTTTACTTATTTTAGATTTATTGTCGATTTTTCATTTTTGTCATTGTAGTCGCTTTTGCTTTTCATAAATATTTGTAGGACTAAATAGAAAAATAACGGAATCTTGCGATATTATTGGTACTGGTAGGCAAAAGCTACGACACAAACCAGTTTTTAATCTCAGCTTCTCTAGCACAGACTTCTCAAATGAGGGATTTCTGAAAATTTCGGAATGGCGTATTATAATAGCTATAGTCGATTTTAATTTGTTTTTCTCATATCATACCACCATTCCTTTTATGAAACATTTCATGTATTCAACCCACATGGATTTGGAAAATATTTTTACAATATGTTTAACAGTTAATGTTCTTGTGCAGTAGATCTTTGCGATACTTTTCTTCCATATGTTTCAAACAAAAATCTATGAACTTGGGAAAAATATGAAAACTTCAAAATACTTTTTATTGTCCACTATAAATCCTCGAAGGATGTTCAAAACCAACTCACCTGGAAGTCATCATTAGCCCCTTGCTGTTGCTGTTGCTGCGGCTGGTTTACCATCGATCCGGTATTGTACTGCTGCAGTTGTGGTTGCTGTTGTTGTTGCTGCTGCTGTTGCTGTTGTTGTTGTTGAAGGAATTGAAATTGCATTTGACTAGTTGAAGTCTGCTGTTGTTGTTGTTGTTGTTGATACATTTGCTGTTGCTGGTGTTGCTGCTGCTGTTGTTGCTGTTGCTGTTGCTGCAAAAGTTGTTGTTGCTGTTGTTGAAGTTGTTGCTGAATTGTTTGAGCCTGTAGCATTCCTGGCTGTTGAGTTTGCTGCTGTTGTTGGGCCATTATTTGGCCGGTATTCGAAGGGGCTGTTCGTCCAGAGTCATCTCCACTGGTGTAATCGAAATCTGCGATTCCAGCACCCGCAGCGGCCACTGTAAAAGGTGCATTAAACGTCATTTAGATAGAATTGAAACAGTTAATAGAAACATTGAAGCGTAGATGGACGGTTTTATTCAAAGCGTTTCAATAGATTTATAATGCATAAAATTTGAAAAATTACCAGAGGTTTTTTTTTTGATGAACCAGGGAATATCAATGCGACATTTTGTTTAGTAAGTGATCCGAGTTGATTTTTGTTTATGGCGAGCAATATATTGGAAGGTTGCAATGCATGGCGGCGAAAGATGAAAATATAAATGGGAAATGGTTGATTTTTGCGATTTCTTCAATCAATTCTCGAAGAAAAGATAACAATAGGTACAAAACGACGATCCACAAATGTTTACGCAGCGAAGCATGAGAAACATCAACACAATTTACCGACCAATTTGTGGTACATTCGAAAGTATCCCTTAAATAAACTAATCATTTATCTCATCCTCTAAACACTAGGTACACACCTGAAAGAATGTTCGAACGAGGTCGCTGTTTGTTACGTGGACTTCCTACGCCACTTTTAGGTTTTTTGTTCTTCTTACGCCCCATCATATCCTGTTCTTCATCGTCATCCTCCTGCAAAAGGGGCGGCAATAGCAAAACAGCGATAATTTTTTAGTTCAAACAAACAATTCATAGAACCGAAACCAAAGAAAACAGAAACAACAATAATTTTATAAAAAATTCAATCAAACGGGCAACAAATCATCAAAAAGACATACTTTATCTTGTGGGGTCCAGGCGGGATCACAATCGGAGTCGCTGTCAAAGTCAGCCGGTTCTTCAATGGTGCCCCCCTGGCTACGGTCTATCATTTGCTGTATGTTGGTGACCTTTGATTTGGCCTTACGGTTCGAGGTCTGGCGACGCTGGGGCACATTGAGAGGATCGGCCCCGGAGACACCTGGATGGTTGGGTGAGACGATG
>NC_073692.1:427640613-427665613 GCF_029784155.1 Uranotaenia lowii
TCAATTTTTTTATGCTCAGCAAGCTTTGATTTGCTTTCCAGTACACGTGAACATTGGATGGTCGTTTCTCATGCCTGGCCCATGGTGATGGTGAAAACAATCCCGCCAAAGGAAACGAAAATCGGTCGACAAATGGGTGCCATGACTTTTGGTTCGTGGGAATAAAAACGTAAGTTGTATGGGAGGGTCACTTTTCTTAGATGGGAGGGGCTCAAAACTATTACCTCGACCTTTCTCATGTCCGTTTACATCACTGTACCAAATTTCAAGCTGATCGGTTAAGCGGTGTGGATTTGTATAAGGTGCATATATATATACAAACATATATAGCCCAACTCATCTTTATATATTAGATGATTTAAGTAATATTCATTGCAAAGATGTAAATTTTAATTAAGTAAACAATAAACACGCTACTCTTGACTGAATTTATTGCAGGCATATTTCCCACTCACAGAAAACGTACAATTAAATATTAGGAACTATAATTTTCAGCTTAGTAGAATACTTAATCTCTATAAGGCGCAGGTCCAAAGCTAACAGTTATCATTGATGTCTAGTGATAAAGTATTTAAACACAGTCGTTCAAAGTGGAATACGTAATGCCATACTATGCTTGGTCAAACAATCGGAGCATGAGACCAGATTTCTCAATACAATTTGGAAAAATCCATCTTTTCAAATCGATGTTATATATGGTCAGTGGTTATATTATACATTTTCCTTCTATATTGAGTCTGTGGTAAGTAGTATTTATTATAATAGTAAAATTAAATTGAAGTTAGTATGTAAACAAATGAGTTACTTTTAATTGTATTAACGTATTCTGACTATTCATAAGACTCACATAATTGACACTTTAGTATTCGAACAAACGGGGGATCATTCGAGGCGCACTGAAAAATAAACGGCAGTTTTTCGGAGATTGCAGAATAGTGTCATTGCTTGATTTTCATGTTTCTGATGGAGTTCAACCCAGTTGATTTAGCAAAGCAATTTACTAGGTAAGTAAATGTAATTTTCAAGTGAAAGTCTTACATTTTTCTTTGATTTGCGTATCAGAGTGTTCCATTTTTTAGCTTTATAATCAATTCATTCGTTACTTTTCAATATAACCCAATTATGGTTTAATAATAATTAATTTGCTATTTTTCTGTTAACCACAATAACTATAAGAAGAATAACAGCTAATTTGAACCGCCTGATGCTGTCAGTTCAGATGGCGTGCAATTCAAAAATGCAACGTGGGTTCTCTCACGCTCCACTAGATGTCACCTGCCGCCAGAACTGCAATTTGCGTGTCGGAAAATTTACCGCTGCCAGTTTGCTTTCAAGCGACTGGGCTGCCGATGTGCGCCCGATTCTCGGTATAGTGAGACTGGTGAGAAAGAGACGCAAGAGAAATGGAAAAATCGCGGCGGACATTTTGAAGGCAAAAGTGAATTTGAAGGGAATTTTACTGCGCTTTTTATCGTGTGAATAAACGTTAAAACTGGAAAAATCTGTCGTTAAAAGAAGCATTGAACAGCGTAGATAGCGGAACGTATATTATCTGCCCGGGGGATGTGTTAATTCGGAAGAAATCTTGGATGCAAAATTTTTTCCAAGTGGCTGGCTGTCGCAAGTCGTCCGGAGTCGACGACGCAAAGGATTTTTCTCATCTTCCCCCTCGTGTCCCGCATTCTATTGTGTGTAATCTGTGTGTTACAAGGTATTCAATCAATCAAGTAGTAAAGCTGCGAAGAGAAGAAAACTATTCAGGCTGCGACCGGACGGGATTGGTGTGAATCATCTGAAGGATCCGTTTCTCGGGTGCTAGAAAACTACTCTTCCCCCCGACATTTGTTTAGGTTGCAGCAGCAAACCACAGAGAATAAGCATCGACTCGAGTCGTCAGCTTCTAGCCGTAAAAGGTGAATATATTCAAACATAGGACAATTAATCAAATTACACATAAAAAAAATATGCTCACGTTCGTTGTCGGGCTGACAAAAGTGCGAGTTCTGCTGGTGGTGCAAGTACAAACACAAAACACTTGTATTTCTTCTTGCTCGTTCTTCCCAATGGGCGGCAATCTGTGTGTTCGATGGAGGCTTTTTTTTATTGCTGCTGCTGCTGCTGCTCTTCTGAAGTGGCTCCTCCGGCATACGTAATGTGATGTGGGATGGTACATGTGTGTGTATGTATGAACGCGTATGAGCGTTTGTGTGTATGCCATGTACGTGTGACCCCGTGAGCATGAGTGAGAAGCATTTTGCGTGATACAGTGGATACATCCCCAACTCGCGACTCGCCTTCGCGGTTCCTTCTGTTGGAAAGCGCAGAGAAGTAGTGCTTTGAAGCGGTGTGATCATGATGGGTTGGTTCGTTCGTTCCATGTTGGGTTGCACAAAAGTAGGTGAGGCGACATGAGCATAGTGGCCACCATCAGCAGTAGCAACAGCAAAAGCAATGAGCAAGCGACAGCAGTGTGAGAAAAAGAAAAATAACAACAACTATATGTTTGCAAGAAAAACAGACATCACATTATTGGGGATAGGGACGCTGCTGGTCTGTGCAAAAACGGAATAAAGGATGACAAAAGACATGCTGCTTTCATGTAGCGAGACAAGACTTCTGCTCTACCTCGAATTGAGCGAGTGCGAATATGTGTAGAAACAGGTTCATACACGATAGTTTGATGTGTTTGTACCACGTCCAGGAAAAATGGTCCAAGTAATGTAGTCGTGAGTGAATGCGTACAAAATTGTTGAAACCAAGCATAAAATGCATTCTAATCGATAATACGGAAAATATTAGTAAAGTTACACGTAGAGGTTGCAACTTTGCCAAACCTTTCAATGCAAACTTTAGACTACACATCGTAACTGGTCAACAATGGATTACAATTTCATCCGCTGAGAAAGTTGAACAGAGGCAAATGGATTCGTTTAAGTTCTGGCATTCCAAGAGAAAGTTGTTTAAATGATGTAGTACTTACTGGGCGTTGGTAATTGGTAATATGTATGCGCCCTGCAGTTTTAATGCTCAACATTGAAAATTTGTAACTAGACAAGGCTACGTATAAATTATGCAATTGTGGATATAATTCTAAATTGGCCCATTATTATGCTAGATTCGTTAAATTATTTAAAATAATATCCAAGAGTATTCATCCTAACCTAAAATTGAAGGAAATGCTACAAAATGTATTGCAACGTCTTGAAAGTTAACATTGATTGATTCACCGAAAACTGTTTCAATTTTCCAACGTTCTTACATATAGTATCAATTACCCAGAGATTGTTCAGGTGCTTGGATATGTAAACAAACCATTTCTTGGCTAATAGTTCGAAACCAAATTGCCCCTGTATATATTTTTTAACAGATTGATCCAAATTTTTGCCATCTACCGTGTTCAGTAATAGAAATAATTTTATTATCAAACTGAACTACAAAACAAAAGTGGGGTTCGTTATTGTAAATTTACCAATCCAAGTAAACTGATAAACACATTCCAGATTTCAATCATATTACCCAGATCAATCCAGACATTTTGAAATGGACATACATTTTTAGAAAAAATAAAAAAAAATCTTTTGTTGGAATGTCTATCTCACTGGTGACCGCAGATAACAACACCAGCCGTGAGATCCGTGCCTACATACGGACTCCACAAGCAACTTCCACAAGTACTTCCTTGGAGACGAACCCATCTCACGTGTGAACCACGTTAACGATCTTGGCGTAATCTTAGATCAGCGCCTGGAATTCAAGGCACACACCAACTACGTGATTGACAAAGCATCTAGAAGTCTCGGTTTCATTTTTAGAGTGACGAAGGACTTCAAGGACGTGTATTGCCCGAAAAGCTTATACTGCAGCATTGTTCGTTTCATCCTTGAATACGCTTCAGTTGTCTGAACTGTGTCGATCGGCTCAAGGCCATTCAGCAGCGATTCTTGCGATATGCATTTAGACACCTAAACTGGGAAGACCCTTTTCGCTTGCCTAGCTAGGAAAATCGATGCCGCCTCATAGATATCGACACCCTTCAAGCCCGCAGTCAAGCAACACGTGCCTCATTTGTCGCCGACCTCCTGACATCGCGAATCGACTGTCCCACGCTACTGGAGGCTATTCCGCTTAGTGTACGACCCCGTGGATTTAGAAACCAGGATCTTCAATTGTACATTCCCTTTTGAATGAATGCCCTCATCGATGCAATGAAATCGATCAACCGTTTTTCGTAGCATTTTTAATACGACGTTTCGAGGGATGTTTTCCGAAGAAAAGTGATTAGGGCCTTGAGAACCCCATAGTTAGAATTAAATGTTTTGTTTTTAACTTTAATTTTAAGTAATCATTTGGATTAACATGTGATCCGTTGATAAGATATAAATAACAATAACTGCAGTCGAGAAGACCTAGCCTTCACATGAAGTGAAGGTTGTCCTTTAAGGGCATTCGAGTGACGAGTGTTCTGGGCGCTGGGCAGAACATGTTGCGAGAAAACCTAACGACTGTCCTGCAAAACAGATCTTCGCTACGAATCTGGTAGGATCGAGACGAGCCGGGCGCAACGAGCGAGATGCTTAGACCAAGTGGAGCGTGATCTGGCGTTTGTGGGATGTCCGAGAAATTGTAGAACGGTTGCCATTGACCGAGTGCATTTTAGTAATTATGTTCATCAGTTATGTCACGAGACGGACTCTGTGAATAATAAATAACTTATTGGAATCTTATCGAAGTGAAAAAAGAAAATTCCTGGCGCCTTAACCTTCCAAAGTCGTTCGGGTCAATATGACCCGAAGCGCACTTTCAAATCATCATAACTCTTCGAGAAAAAATCGCAAAAATTTGATTTTAAAAACCTCCCTGGGGAATCACGAAATACACAATCTGTAGTACCAGGCAACTTCCTGTGACCACCGGAAGTGCTTCCTCAAAAAAATCTGTAATTAGGCTGTTCGGGTCTATATGACCCGAGAGTTTGCGTAAGTTCCCCTGGCCGCAAATATTGACCGATTTCGATGAATTTTAATTCATGGTATAGATAATTTATTCTAGTTTCTCAATATTGAAAAATAAAGTCGAAATATTTTACGAAATCACCAGTAGTTGATTCCGAATGAAAAAAGTCCCGAAAAAGAGCTCTTTTTAGAATGCCTATAACTTCAGACAGGTTCCAAATATTGCACTGATTTCATAATATTTGGAATTGCCAAGAATAAATCTATCCATAGATGTATAAATTTTTGGTGGTCCAAAGGAAATTTTGGCCGCTATCCCGGAACTTCCGGTAGAAAAAATTCTTACTTCAAAAAAGTCACCAAATTTTGGCTTTGCATTGCTGTATCTCGGTTACCAATGGATCGATTCTCTAAATTCAAATTTTAGTTTTTTTCGTTAACTTTATTATTATTTTTGTAGAACATAGTTGGTTCCTCAAAAATCTCAGTTGTTTAGTATATGGTAATGAAAGTCACATCTTTTTTGTCATTTTTCAAACTCCCCCTCGTGTCGGTGGGTTTACGCGATTTTGTTAGCGTGATTTCTCTAAAATTTGAACTCAAATTGGTTACTTTTTATATACCTAGAGATTCATTAGAATCTCCTCTTTCGATTGACATACATTTTGTGTTGTGTTTTGAAAATTTGTAGCAACGTTTTTCGAATTTACTGAAAGCTGACCGATTTCAACCAGTTTGGTTCACGTTTTCAACAGGTTGGTGTACAAATCTCGCACCCCTCACGTAGCTGCGGGAGAAACAAATCCTTTAGCTCTCTTTTTGTCGCTCACCAAATCTACCACCCAACCCAGCAGCAGGAGGAACTGCCGTCTCGCCGCGTGGTTTGTTGATTAATTGTGCTGATGCTGATAACGAAATGAATGCTTTATTGTTGTAAGAATTGCTTGAATCTTTTTTTATATAATATTTTAATGGATGGGCAACATTTCTAAAATTCACGTCCATGATTTCAGATTACAGATTTCAGATTGCAGATTTCAGATTCAGATTCAGATATCAGATTTAAATTTCAAGATCCGATTTCAGATTCAGATTTCAGATTCGGGTTTAAGATTCAGATATCAGATTCAGATTTCAGATTCAGAACTCAGATTCAGATTTCAGATTCAGATTTCAGATTCAGATTTCAGATTCAGATTTCAGATTCAGATTTCAGATTCAGATTTCAGATTAAGATTTCAGATTCAGATTTCAGATTCAGATTTCAGATTCAGATTTCAGATTCAGATTTCAGATTCAGATTTCAGATTCAGATTTGTATTTCAGATTCAGATTCAATTTCAAATTTCAGATTCTAATTTCAGATTCCGATTCAAATTCCGATTTCTGATTAAAGTTTCTGATTGAAATTTCAGAATATTTGTTGCTTGAATCATAGATTTTGTGTCTCCTGCAGTAGACATTGCTTGAAATAAAAGAAAAGAATCGTGAAAACATTCAAAACAAATGTATCACTGAAGAATTCTAAAATTCAGAAAATTCAGAAATGAATCATGATAACATTCAAAACAAATGTATCACTGAAGAATTCCAATGATAAAATATCTAAAAAGATGGATAAATAATCTTTCTCTATTTTAAAATCAAAACATTTACTACGCAAAGAGGCATCAGCATCAGCACAATCAATCAACAATCCACGCGGCGAGACGGCAGTTCCTCCTGCTGCTGGGTTGGGTGGTAGATTTGGTGAGCAACAAAAAGAGAGCTAAAGGATTTGTTTCTCCCGCAGCTACGTGAGGGGTGCGAGATTTGTACACCAACCTGTTGAAAACGTGAACCAAACTGGTTGAAATCGGTCAGCTTTCAGTAAATTCGAAAAACGTTGCTACAAATTTTCAAAACACAACACAAAATGTATGTCAATCGAAAGAGGAGATTCTAATGAATCTCTAGGTATATAAAAAGTAACCAATTTGAGTTCAAATTTTAGAGAAATCACGCTAACAAAATCGCGTAAACCCACCGACACGAGGGGGAGTTTGAAAAATGACAAAAAAGATGTGACTTTCATTACCATATACTAAACAACTGAGATTTTTGAGGAACCAACTATGTTCTACAAAAATAATAATAAAGTTAACGAAAAAAAACTAAAATTTGAATTTAGAGAATTGATCCATTGGTAACCGAGATACAGCAATTCAAAGCCAAAATTGGGTGACTTTTTTGAAGTAAGAATTTTTTCTACCGGAAGTTCCGGGATAGCGGCCAAAACTTCCTTTGGACCACCAAAAATTTATACATCCATGGATAGATTTATTCTTGGCAATTCCAAATATTATAAAATCAGCGCAATATTTGGAACCTGTCTGAAGTTATAGGCATTCTAAAAAGAGCTCTTTTTCGGGACTTTTTTCATTCGGAATCAGCTACTGGTGATTTCGTAAAATATTTCGACTTTATTTTTCAATATTGAGAAACTAGAATAAATTATCTATACAATGAATTAAAATTCATCGAAATCGGTCAATATTTGCGGCCAGGAGAACGTACGTAAACTGCAGGTCAAATTTATCAAAATCAGATTTGTACGGAAATTTTGCGAACGGCTTTGGAAGGTTAAGAAAGACCTTACGTACATAAGTGGCTTCCCAAAATTTTCCAAAGTTTTGTTATAGCTGTGTATAGTGAGTACAGGAGCTAATAGAAAATTTCAAAAAAAAATCTTGAAATTATTGTAAACTTTATTTATGAATGTATTTTATGGAATATGAGTAAAACTATCACAAATCTTTCAGACTTTTTCATTAACAGTTTACACCCGATCAGATGACCCGAACAGTTACAGTTTCGGGAATATTACTTTTCATATGATTGTTAACATTATTTCATATCGTTTTCTTAAATTGATACAAATATCAGATTTTTACCCGAATACTTTTTGTAACGTTGAACTTTACAGTTAAAAGATTTTTGCTCAGAATAAAATTTCATGCACTGCAGCATTTGTATTCATTTTTCATTTGCAAAAAAAAACAAACAAAACGAGTTTGACTCCTTAAAGCCTTGAGGTTTGAGCCGTTTCAGGTAAAGATGTTACAAAAAGAATGGCATTATGCAAACCAACGTATTAATTGCGTAAATAAAGGCGTTATCCAAACCAAAGAAATTCGATATTTGACCAATGATATCTTTGTTTCGCCTTCAGCTATGCAATCCTAGCAAATCTGTGTTTTATTTTTTTTATCCTGTAACGTTTTCTTTTTTTCTCTGTTGAAGATCTTCATTGAACTGATTAAAAATAATCAAAATTCAGGCGCTTTAGGGCCTCTTGATTTTTTGCAATCATGTTTGAGCCATTCAATTTACATTTAAATCTAGTATTGATTCTGTGAACCAATGCAATTTTTGGCTTCATTGCACAAATAATGGCGCCCATGA
This sequence comes from Uranotaenia lowii, assembly GCF_029784155.1. Classification (NCBI taxonomy): domain Eukaryota; kingdom Metazoa; phylum Arthropoda; class Insecta; order Diptera; family Culicidae; genus Uranotaenia; species Uranotaenia lowii. The sequence goes on from NC_073692.1 coordinate 427,649,010, forward strand.
GTTTGGAACGTTATGCTAATCGATTTTCATTGCAATTGCAGTTCAACATTACCTACCGATTCGTTAGTATACATTAAGGCGTTTTAGTATCCAACAATAATTTGGTCAGATTCAGTAACACAGTTTTTTTTGCTGTTTGTCTGAAAAAACTGAATGCTGAAATAATTAAACTGCTTTAACAGTCCGTGGCAAAATAATTTAAGCATGTTATGACTTGTTTCTACTTAAATAAAGAAAACGATTACTGAGATTCATTTTTGGGCTCTGAGTCCTCTGAGTAAACGCCTGAATTCAGGTTGAAAACCGTCGGATGGAATCACCTCTTGAACAGATCGATCAGTTAAATGCACCGATTTAATTTCGATATAGATTGCGGAAGGTTAGTCAAAATAGTCGTTATACATATGTGTTTGTCATTTGTGGGCAGTATCTTTACGTTAAAGGTCCGCTATTCAATCATTTCAGCATTTTTGGCCTCTGCTTCTTCAAATAACGCGTTCGGACTGTAAAAACGCCCTTATTTATGTTGAATACAATCGGATGTTTCGAGTTCTGATCGAGCACTCGAGCAGTTAGATCCGCGATTTTAGACGAAACTCGGCTAAATTTCTTGCATCGTGCCCAGAGATGCCAATGTGCCTGATTTTTCAGGGAATGCCTGATTTTTCGAGGCTCTGCCTGACAACCTGATAAGCCATTGAATTTCCCTGATTTTTGAAAATTTCCCTGATTTTGCCTGATTTTTGCGAATATGATGAAAAATGGGTAGTTAAGAACTGGATTATGTACCATTGGTGAAGTTAAAAAGTGTAATGTGGCTGAATCAAAGCAATCGAAAGATTCCTTTCAATTGTTATTTAAAAAAGGGAATGAAAGGGAATCCTTCGAATGCTTTGATGGAGTAGAATTATTCAACCACGTAGGTTCACAACACATATTGAAGTGGAAATGTCGAGTGATGACCAAAAAAAAAAGGTCATCACTTTGAGCGAAATTTCCGTTACGTTGCCTGATTTTGCCTGATTTTTATTACACCAGTTCCCTGATTTTTGAAAACAAATGTTGGCAACCCTGATCGTGCCCGAACCTGACAGATAGTTTTTGCTTTAAAAAGTGGAAGAACAAAATTAGTGGTTACGGAATTTCCTATTTTTAAAGGTGTTCAGAAAGAGTGATTTATCATTGTTTCGAAAGTTCTGAAAATCATTCCGAGATTCGAACGAATGGCTCTAATAATTTTAAATTAAAGAGTAAGTAAAGTCGGCTTGTGCTACATTTTTCGTTTTGAGATTTCAAACGCAAATTTATTTAAAATGAAGCTATAGCCTATAGGTTAACGAATCAACAAATTGGTAAAACTAACGCGGAACTCCCAGGAAAGGATTTGCGATACTATACTGCGAAATTTATTAATTATGATAAACCATGATTCGCCATGTAAAAGTATTAACTAAAAAAAATGTTTTATCAAACACAAAGATAACAGCGTACGAGTTAAAACATCTAACAACCATTTCGAAATCGTTTCATTTCAGATTTCGCACCGATGTGAAGCCGAGAAGCGTCCATATGCGACCCTCATCTTTCTCTCAGTACGTTCGAAGGATCCACCGGATGCGTTCGCTGGGACGACAGCGAATTACTTAAAGAGACACACCAAGTCGTACAGAAGAAAACCTGATCGATTGTGAGTTCGTTTCAATTTTACACATAAAATTTCAATCATGGATCCAGTAGGTCCATGGTCATATTCGTATAACCGACAAACGGGTGCTGCTAGTGGTGAGTTCCATCATCACTTAGCAACAGCCGCTGCTGCCGGTGGTATCGGATTGGCAGCAGCCCACAATTCATCGGTAGGAGTTCCGTCTACCACCTCCCAGTTACTGTTGCAAGCGGCCCATACAACATCGCTCGGATCCTCGTCAGGACCGTTCAATCCTCCCGGATTTCTATCACCACCTGGAGTGACCTATGACTCAGTTTTTACTCCACTTTTTCATCCCGCCGCAAATCCAAAGCCAGCTCACTACAGTTCGACTATTAACCAACATCGGGTGTTAGCCCAAGCCCAGGCACAGGCCGTTAAACAAGCCAGTGATACTGAAGTGCTGCGAGATAACTACACCACTCATCAAACATTGGCAGCGGCTGCTCAGGCTGCCAATTTCTTCGAACAGCAACAGCAACAACAACAGCAGCAACAGCAAACCTCCAACACCAGTGCATCCAGTAGTGGTTCATCCCAGGGCAGCAGCTCATGGCAAGGGAACAACCAGATAACAAACTCATTCGGCATTATGCCACATGAGAATGTAGTCCAGTCCAGCACATCAACGTCGAAAACGACGACTTCAACATACGAAAACTTCAATGCCCATTTCTCCAACATCAACCAGCAGCTAAACTCACAACTGGCTGCCAAAACCGCTGTCCGGTCGGCATCGCCCGCAGTGAATAGTGGCAACAACAGCACAGGTTCATCCAAAACTACTACCAACTATTTTGCATCGTCCAACTCCAGTGCGCAGCAGTACAGCGGGGTGAACGATTCTCTCGCTAACTACTCCAACCCACAGCAGCATCAGAGTAACAAACAGCTCGATTACGGTGGCGGTGGCAGTAAGTCTCTGTCGTCCTCTTCTGGCACAGGCAGCGGTTCGTCTTCGCTTCAACAGAATTCTTCGCCCTCTTGCATTGTTATCACACCAGTTTCTAGTTCCATCAACTCCCCAACTTCTCCCCTATCATCTCCTTCTTCCGTCGCGACAAATGCGAAAGATTACAAATTTCAGTCTCGCATTGTACCATCTCAAACACCTCTTGTGAATTCCTCCATCGTCTATGCATCTCGCAATGCCCACCATCTACCTGTTGCCGCTAGCAGTTTGATTGATCCTAAAACCCGATTACTGCCAGCAGGTCTTCAGAATCAATCACATCAACTGCTCCAACAAGTCCAGCAACAGCATTCCCATCAGCTACAGCAAATGAGCAGCTTTGTTTCACCGCCATCCTCCGCCTCTCCGCCCCTACAGCTTAACAACAGCAAGGGATCTCACAAAGGATCTACACAGTCAAAAGCAATCGGTGGAGGAGGAGGCGGTGGTGGCGGTGGCTCCCTAGCTGCTACGATCAAATCTGATGGCCAACATGTAGTGATCAGCCATCAGCCACAATCATCCCCTATCAGTTACTCGATAACGGATAACAGCGGGCGAACAAACAATACGTCGTCCAACTCAGCGGCATCCAACAATAGGTTAAATAGTCCCATTAGCCGTGTAAATAACAATTCAAATAGTAATAATAGTAATAGTAATGTTTCTAGGAACAATAGTAACAGTAGTAGTAACCATCAGCAGCAATATCAACAAAACAGTGCCTCTAATAGCTATAGGACTAGTTATAATCAGTTAAACGTATCTGGTAGCAGCACTGAGTCTGTTGATTATGGTCGAGTAAAGCGCGAACCGCAGCAACTTACACACTCCCAACATTTGCAAAGTCACCAGCATCAGTACTCGAATGGTCCGGTAGCAACAGACACCTATGGTAATTCGCCAGCAGGATCAATTCAGAGGTGTCCGCCATCGCCGAGTCGTTCCCAACACTCTCAAGCATCCCCCATTAGTCACGTACCCAGTCCCGTTTATCCCATGTACAATAGTCCGATGGGGAATACGCTTTCGTCCCCGCAACACAACAGTCAACAGCAGCAACAATCCGTTTCTATGCAAGCGTCGATGCAAAGGTCGCCATCCGCCTCGAACATTTCCAGACAGTCGCAATCGAGTCAAGTCCAGCAGCAACAGGCACCATCCCAGCAACAGATTGCCTACCCTTCTGTTATAACGCGAGCCCAACAACAGCCGGCACCTCAACAATCACCCCAACGAATACCGCCTATTACGGTGCCCACCTTGAACAACACCTGGGACAGCAGAAATTTGCAACCCGAACGAAATGATCCGATGACAATAGTAAAAAATTTACAGCAACCAAGTATTTCGTCGTCTCCACCACCGCATAGAAATACCGCTTCAATGACGACGACAACCCCCGAGAAGACTGAATCGAAATCGAGAAGGAAAAAGTCGGACACCCCGACGAGAATTGTTCCTGCCGCAAGTGTTGCCAATGGCGAGTTCAATGCTAACTCAACGGTCACTAACTCGACGGCAGGAGCTGCGAGCGTCAATAGTGCACCGACAAAAGAACAGCTGCAAAACAATGCCAATGCGCTTGACTTTGACCGGTGGAATCTGGCTCCGACTCCCGGTGGTCCGGCTAAAATATTTCCAAACAATAACTTCATGTCGCAACAACCTTCTACTTCGTTTATTCCTCCTCCACATCCCATTTACTATCCCGCCTTCCATGGTCCTATCCCATTGATACCAAACGAGATTATCAACAGCACTTTAGCGGCCGCTACTGGTGCTAGTCTCGATGTTCCAACCTATACTACTTTATTGAGTGCATCGGAATGCGCAAGCAAATCCGCTCCAACCAATAATGAAACAAATGCAAGTCGAAGCAGCGAAGACGAACAGACTTCCTCTAGTGCTGACAATTGTAATAAAGTTGTAGTTCCCAATATAGAGGAAGAACTTGGATTTCTTGCAGAAAACAACTCGAGACAACAACCTGCCCAACAGCAACAGCAACAACAACCGCAGCAACAACAGCAGCAGCAGCAACAACAACAGAGCGCTTCCAATGATAGCAGTGCGGCAACCCCAGCCGGAAACAATGGGACAGTTACTCCGGCCAAGAAATTCAGTGTACCCGATAAAGACAGCAAAGGCTTCATGGGTAGTTATTTGAAGTTCTTGCAGGGAGAACGTGACTCATCGCCCCCACCAGCTGCTAGAAGTAATCGCAAAACCACCTGGACACGCCCAGCTGGTAATGCTAACAATAGAAATGCTGGCAATGCTGCAAATAAACAAACCGCAGCAGCAGCAGCTACAACAGCAGGTGCGGCAGCAACTACAAATCAACAACAACAACAGCAGCAACAACAAACTGGCCAAACGCAACAACCACAAGATGTTAGTAACGGTATGCTTCTGGCTGAACAGTATATGTCTAATTTCCATATTCCAAATCTGCAGAACAAACAACCAGCCAGCACTGCGCAGCAAAATCAACAACACCAAGCACAGCAACAGCAACAACAACAACCACAACAGCAGCCTGACCCGCGATACACGCCATACCAGGCGGCGACCAAGGATAACCGGAAACGCAAATACGACACGAATGAAGGTAATAGCCCAGCAGCTTATGACACCGCTGCTGGCATTAGCGCCGATACAGCGAGTGTCTACAATTCTATGCGTAACCAAAATACGGCTGTAGCAGTGGCAACGGCAGCTGCTGCGGCTGCTGCTGCCGCTGCTGAGCTGCAGAAGAAAATGGTACAGCAACAACAACAGTTGCAAAATGCTGCAGTAGCAGCAGCCCAACACCAAACGTCACCTTCGGTTGGCTCGCTATCGTCTTCCTCCACCTCGTCTCAATCCCAGCTCGCGCAGCACACCAGCAACCAGCAGCAGAATCTGATCATGTCTCCCACGGCTCAGCACCTACTTACTTCGGCTGCTGCGGCCGCTGCCCTCAATCCCAGTAGTCTCCCCGTAACCCATCCCTCTCATCCACACCATCAACAACTGCAGCAGCAGATGATGCAACAGTCCTACTATCATCATGCCGCAGCTGCCCAGCAGCCAGACGAAGGTGCATTCAGTTTGTTTGATCTACATCTCAGACGCCAGAGGTGGTAACTATTTCCTTCGTAGCTCACCTCAACTTCTGCTTTCACTTCGCCTTTCTCCTGGATTGTGCCATTAGATCGTGCAACTCTATCCCTGCCATAACTTTTGATTGGTGTGTGTGAATAGTACAAAAGTGATTCCCAGTAGCGGCAATGGGAATAACGTGGGTCCGATCTACATTTAGCTGCAAATAGTGCATTTCTATTCTTCTAGAAGAATAACAACTTTTTCGAAATCAATACTATGATTGCTTATGAAAATGCTGGCTCGGGTGCTACCAGATAATGTGTATAATCTTTTTTTTTTTTTTTCTTATTCAAAGCATTGAGTTCCACTCACTATATAGGAGAAAACACAAATCAGTTGAGTTATTTAAGCATACCTTATGTATGATGAACGCATTAATTAAGAATTTCCCAGGCTTTCCACCGTAAATTATTTTCTTTATTCTTAGATCAATACTGACCACAGCCAAACTGATAGCGATAAATAAAAGGTGAGTCAAATTGAAAAACAAAAAAACAAAACGAAAATCATCGCAAGCAGTTTGAACGCGGATGCTCGACAATATTCTAAAGATACCTGTATATTTTTCCACAACACAAATGAAATAGAATTTCCCTTCTTAATTTTTTAACGCTGAACACAAAGATCAAGCTACATAAAGTTTTAACACTCAACTGTATTGATTTCAGTTGGTATAAAATGGCAAGGCCACATACACCATATTTCAAACAGCTTGAAGGGTTCGTTTCGTTGCCTACAATTAGGGAATCTCTGGATTGAAGATTTGACGAGGTAAACGATAAGAATGAATTAGAATTCATTGAAAAAACTAATACTCGCAACTTGAGCGAGTTGTCTCTGTGATATGAAACCATTAGGTTTGCACTTAGATTTGAAATCAAAACTTTGGGGCAAAGATATAAAATTCAAGAATAATCAACAATATTAAGAACTAAAAAGGCACAACACCGATCAGATAAGTTTTTTAACTGTTGCGCGCAAAGTAAATGCTGCACTGTTACTGTTGTCCCGTGAAAACAAGCGAGGACCCGAAGTTATGTGACTGGTTAATGATGTCTCGGCATTGTGAACAACACAAATAACACAGAAAAGGAAGGGTAACAATATTGTAAATAAAACATGTATAGTGCGTCTATCTAACATACACACTGGTATCAGCAAATGTAATATTCATTGTAGCAGTGAGAAAGGGAAAATTATATTTACTATTAATTTAACATACTTTTCTGTTGTTTAGTTGACTAAGATTTACAGTGCGTGACACCCAATTGTAAAAAACTAAAAACTAAGACAAAAGGTAAAGAGCAAAATAATAAAACACACTAAACATTGTAAACATGAAAATACAAAACTCTGAACAGTAAGAAGCATACTAGGAATAGGAACAACAAAGCAGAGTTTAGAGAGCCATGTGCCGACATCCGCTATTAATAGACTTGGCTCTAACTAGCAGATCAACTAAACATACGCTCTGAAGCAGCTTAAAATTGTTGTTTTTAGTTTTTTAATTGCCGAAAACAACTGATAGGATACTATTATAACTAAAATTATAAAACATTTGCGTTTCATAACTTCGTAAGTCAAGAATGAAGAAAATGTGGAAAGAAAAAGATGCAGAATATAAAACGTTTATTAAAGAATTGTAAATTGTTTTCATTGACTCAACGGATCTGGATCTGGTTAGCTTCAAAATGGGGAAAGGGGCTTTCGGTTAGAATTAAGAAAAAGAGAGTAGCACAGAGGTAGCACCCACGCCAAGGCATAATCATAAACCAAGCAATACAAACATTGATGATGAAATTGAAACCTGTCCATAACTAATTCTAAGAAAACAAAATCTTTTGAAAGATTTTTTTTATCATTTCAATTTAGTTTCTAAACGTGATACTACGTAATTGTTATTATCTCATACGAAATTTCAATTTCATTCAATGTTGATAGTATGATTTAGTCGCTCAGGACATTCGTACATTTCTGTACCCAAAATTGATCGAACAAACTGAAGATACCTCTGTCTGCACCTTTTTCTTTGGCTCGAACCTTACACCGTGCTAACTGGAAGGGAGCGCAGAATATCCGAAACGTCCTTGAATGCTTGAATCATTTTTCCCCAGCCAGCTGCCGTTTGAGACGAGAGGACAGGACAGGACAGACGACGATGGAGCAACTGAAGGCGGCAGATTGTACAATGGACGGAACGACTGCGAGAGTGGGTGTAGCTACCATTTTCTGCTGAATCAAGAGTACACATTTTCTAGTTCTACACATTATTCCACTTATATTCTGTTTAATATTCTCTAAAACGCATTTCAACTTTTTTAAAGTCCCTTATTAGCTAATAGAAAGTTTAAGAATTGCATTTCGTATTTTTTTCATTGCCGGGAAACTTTGGTACGAACTTGATAATCTGATAAAATGAATGATTTGTTGAAATTTTATTTTAAAATTAAAAATAATTTTTTTTCAAGGGATTTATAAGCATCAATAAGCCATCTCGGTAATTAAAAATTGTTGAGAATTTTTACCATGCACATTACTTTGTTTTTATCGATCAATTTTTCTGAATTCCAATGAAATTACACAGCTGGAAAGTTGAAAAACAAAGCATAAGTACTAAATTTTTCTATTTATTTTTTTTACGATGAAATAAGCATAGACAAACTATGGCAAATTGAATTATTGCCCGAAGTAACAATGTAGGTTCTATAAGAGACTATAATTGCCCTTAAACTTACAAATATCTGCGGTAGCCTCGAGCAAGACGTTTTTTTATAGATACTTACTCCATACTAAAAAGGCACGAAATTATAAAGGATCCACAAAACATCAGTTTGGCGAAGCTATCGAGTGTCTTCAAACCTTTTTTCTTCATATAGATGTTTAAAATTTGTTTTAATATTATATTTTATATTGTTTGGATCAATTATGATTCTATTTCGATGCCAAAAATTCACAATATTTACGGCTTATGTTCTTTAATTTTTTGATTAACTCGTATTTCTCCGATACTTTCCATCATTTTCGAAAATTAATAAACGATGTGTTCCGAGATCAAAACTTTGATTGTTCTTTGACATACGAAAAGGTCACATGCCAATTATTTATCAGCATGTGTGATAGTTTTTAAGGGGGTTCTACGATGCTTAAAATTCATGTCGTCTGTTTTGAAGACTGTATTCGAAAAAAAATCAACACTCTTTCTAAGATTCACTTTTGAATGCGTGGATGAAAACTAACGGAAATTTCAGTAAAACTACCGAATTACTAAATTGAGTGACAATCTGACTATTAATTTTTGACAAACCTTCCACCAAAGAAGTAGATCGACAATACAATTTGAGAGATACTGGCACTATTTTTATAACACATTTCAAACCTTTTCTTAATATAGGGTAACTAGCTGACCCGGTGTGCTTCGCTACACCTTTCAAAATCAAATGATATTTTTAGGAATTATTTAACTTTTTATTGTTTTGTTTGGATTATTTTATCTAAATCAAATTGTAACGTAATTCATAAGCAACCGCTATAAAATGAGAGCTGCAGCTGGAGTTTCGATTTGCAACACAAAGATAACTTAAACTTATATTCTGAGTCTTGATCTATAAATTTGTGTTAAAGATCTGATAATTTTCATCTGTTTCCTTAAGCTTCGCCCTAAAAAAGCAGGGTCCCAAATTAATCATTCGCAAACAATCTAACTTATAAAATATGGTTGTTTTTGCTTGATATGTTCTGGATTTATGCTAAAAAATTGATAAGAGATACCCCTGTCCTTCCCTTCACCCCTTACTGAATGGAGATCGTGATCTTTAATAATCATACCCATTTTTTTCGTTCGTCAAATAATCATAGAATCATACCCAATTGATTTTCCATGTTATGTTTTGTCCATTTCTCGGATTTTGTAAAAAAAAAGTTAAATGTGAGCTTTCCTCTTCCCTTCCCACATTCCCAATTCTATTATCCTACTGCAAGAAAGGAATTGTTTCACATAGAAAAATTTCTCGTGTTGAAATACCATCTAATGCCGAATCTGGTTTTATTTGCGTAGTAAATTCTTGACTTATGCATAAACTTGAAAGGAAGTACCATCCCTCCTTCCGTCCTTCCCTTGAATGGAGGGGTAAGAACTTATTATTCATAAAATTATTTTTCGTACTCAAATACTTTTTGAAGCCAAATTTGGTTTCATTTGCTCGATTAATTCTCGAGTTATGCAAAAAAAATTGTATGGAAGCCCCCGTTTTACCCTTTATATCTTTCCGCTGAAAAGGTGGGGCTTCAATTTATAATAGAAACATTTCTCGTATCCAAATACCTTCACATGCCGAATATGGTTCAATTTCGATCAGCTCTCCAATTATACTAAAAATTGTAAGGGAGACCTCTCCTCCTTCTTTTCATCCTCCTCTTTGAAGAAGTGAGGGATACCAAATATTCATAGAAGCATTTCTCGTACCCAAATATTGTTCCGTGAAAAATTTGGTTCCATTTGCTGTTGTAGTTTTTGAGTTATACAGTATAAATTGTATGAAACTTCCTCCCTCTTTCCTTTCTCCCCGCTGGAATCAGAAAGGGGTCTCAAACAATCATTAGAACATGTCACGTTCCCAAATTCCCGCCCATGCCAAGTTCGGTTTCATTTGCTTAATTAGTTTTTGAGTTATGTAAAAAACTTTAAAAGAGGTCCCCTCCCTCCTTTATATCTCCCTACTGGAAAGAGGGAGGGGTCTCAAATAATCATAGAAATGTTTTTCGTATCCAAATACCCTCCCATGCCAAATTTGGTTCCATTTGCTTTATTAGTGTTTGAGTAATGTAAAATAATATAAAAGAAGCCCCCCCCCTTGCTAATGAAAACTGGGAGGGGTCTCAAATAAACATTGAAATATTTTTCGTATCCAAATACCTTCCTATGCCTAATTTGGATCCAATATCTTGATTAGTTCTCGAGTTATATGAAAAATTGTAAGGCAGCCCCCCTCCCCCCTTCCTATCACACCACTGAGAGGAGGGAGGGGTACCTAATATTCATACAAATATTCTTCGTTCCCAAATACCATCCCATGCCAAATATAATACCATTTGGTTGATTGGTTCTCGAGTTATGCAAAAAATTGTTTTTTGTTTTGGAGGCCCCTCCCCCCCTTCATGAGAGAGGGAGGGGTCTCAAACCACAATAGGAACCTTCCCCTGCCTCCAATACCCCCACCTGCCAAGTTTCACGCAAATCGGTTCAGTAGTTTCAGAGTCTATAGGGAACAGACAGACAGACAGACAGACAGACAGACAGACAGACAGACAGACAGACAGAAATTCATTTTTATATATATAGATTTGAAGACCTTCCCTATGTCCTGGAGCTTGTTCATCAAAATAATACAAAGTATGTTTTCCTTGAAGTTTTGACAAGTATGACAGACTTTTTATAAATATCACTCAACTGTTTTCGCGCAATTGCAAGATTCCATGTCCAACCGAAACAGGGTTTCAACTTTGTGAGACCTATGGAAGTAGACTGAGTCGATTTGGGATCATTTTTTTTATTTCTTAAACCCTGAGCTCTTAAAAGCTTTGTTGATGTTCAGAACTTATCAATGATTTTTGGCAGAATTTTCCAGTAACATTCACATGAGTAAATTTGAACTTTTAGGTTTGTATGCGAAAATTGTACGGAATTTTGTACTGAAAACTCAACATCATTTTTCTTTCTACTGGAACCGACCATGCAAATGATTTTTGTGCCAATTTATAAATTCTCTTTAGGAAATTTTCTGCTGAACAACTTTGTCGAAGGCCGTAACTTAGTATCTAGGCAAATCTTAGGCAAAAAAGTTGTTAGTCGTTTAACAAGGGCATGTCTTTTGGCATTGGATTTTGGCAACAATCAATTCAATTGATATCACTTCTGGTGCCTTGCGTAGTTTTGCATGAAAAGTAGTCATGCAATACCTCGCAAGGCACCCAGCAGTGATGTCAATTGAATTTATTGTTTTTCAATGCCAAAAGACATGCCCTCATTCTGCTAGAAGTTGGTCACTTTTAGGTTACTTTGTCACTTTTTTTTAAACTGGTCACTCATCAGTTACTTTTTCTAAAATTTGGTCACAAAAGTCACTATTTGTATTTTTTTCTTCTAAACAAATGAGTACATTTAATCTTCGAAAATTTGCTACTGATTTTTTGACACGTAATAAGGACGATCACTTTTTCTGTCGATTGCTTCTAAATTTGAAATCAGGAACCAATTGACCGTGCCAAAAATAATCGATTTATTCGTCTCGATGCGATACACACTCACGTAATTATTGCAAAAACAAATTAAAAAGTTAATATGGAAGGCACCCTATTTTAAAAGGCACACACCGTCTTAGCCGATTTAGGCTTACAGACTGAATAAATGACGTGGACAACATAAGATTAACATTTAATACCCAGGTACCGAGATGGGAATCGAACCCATGCCATCAGTGGACCAGCGATTACCGTCTTACCACGCTTACCACTCGACCACCGAGACGTACCTAAATTTAATATCTGGAATCAATTTCCCCTCTTCCAAAACCCCCATGTGCAAATTTTAATCACAATCCGACGAAAAATAACGTCAATATCGCGAAAACAATCCCCCTTATTCTGCGCCGCGCGTGAGGTGACGATAGTCGAGTCGAGTCGGAGTCACGTGAGTCTTGTCACCTTATTCCCGAAGCCGATGTGACAGAGGTTCATGCTCAGCTGACTACTAGATTAGGATGAGAACACAAAAAGTTTCAAAGACGTTTCACCTAAAGCGACTACTGGAATCGGGTGACTAAGGTGATTCGACTATCGTCACCTCACGTGCGGCGCAGAATAAGGGGGAATATTTGTCTTGTATGGACGACCCCTTTAAAAGAGGTCATCCGAAAATCGGAAAACATTTTTCATCATTCCTGGTTCTAATGAGCATCCATGCCAAATTTCAGCTCTCTAGGTCTTAAACGACTGAGTCTATAGAGGACGAACAAACATACAGAAATTGCTTTTTATATAGGGGAGATAAGGGCATAACGAGCACCCACGGCATAATAAGCACTCGTTTTTTCTACAAAAGTGAAAAAAAATTTCATGAGGATTTGTTTCGTACTACCTATAGTATTAATTTTTCCTTAAAAAAAGAAATATCCTTTTCATCTTTACACAAATAATAAATAATAACCAGCTAGGTACTCAAGTGACGAAAATATTATAATTTTTGAGCAAAACTTATGCTTTTATGACCTTTAAATCCTTTTGATCTGAAATGTACGCACTGCAACATGATTTACACATTGTTTCTCAATTTTCAGCATCATAAAATTTTTGATTTTTCACTTAAATCAATTTTAAAACGCGTTTTTACTTTAATTTGTTCACTGGAGGCGAACAGAGCACTATCAATGAAGGCATAATGAGCGTTTTCTGCCGGGGAATCTAGCAGCGAATTCAACTCGATGAAGTCAACTGAACAATAGAGCTACAGCTTGACTCGTTTCGTCTGTCGATTTGACCTATTGGTAAGGTGTCGGAAAGGTAATCAGTAGACTCGAGTTCGATTCCTGTTCGAGGGATTTTTTTTTTGCACATACTATTCATGATTGATTTTTTTGATTGTTACATTAGGGGCCGTTCAAATATTACATAACGCAATTTTCGGTAATTTTTAACCCCCCACCCCCCTACGTAACACATTTTTATCAGATTTTCAATCAAAATTCACATACCGTAACAAACTGCTAAACCCCCTCCACCCCCTAAACGCGTTACGTAATATTTGAATGGTCCTTTATACGGCTTATAGCCTCAAAGCATCCTCCGTCACACGAAACACCAGAAACATAATGTATGAGCATGTGTTAATTCTTTAAATTCTACAAATCAATTATTTTGTTATTGCTTTGTTTGATGAATCAACGCCTCACCGTTTAGTGCAATCATGATCATGAATGATAAATGAAAAAAAAATCACCTCGACCAGGAATCGAATCCGAGCCTACTGATGACCTCTCCGACATCCAACCAATAGGTCAAATTGTCAGACGGTACAAGTTAAGTTGTAGCTCTATTATTCAGGTGACTTCATCGAGTCGAATTCGCTGCTAGATTCCCCGGCAGAAAACGCACATCTTGCCTTCATAAATGGTGGTCATACTGCCTCGGGGGGTTTCTCATTATGCCTCTATAGTGACTGGTTTTAAGCTTTCGGCAAAAAATTTTAAAATGCATTTTTAAACGTTTTTACCTACTTTTTCAAATTTCATCCAATTAGGCAATGGACTATTTGAGTGTCTGAACACGAAACAATGATGTAATTCACATATTACAGCTGTTCTCTATGGTTAAATAAGCGTTTTGCTTAAGGTGGCCATTATGCCCTCATCTCCCCTAGAAATGGTAATCTAATAAGTGATTTAGAATGCGTATTTTATTTTGTTATTTTAAGTGAAAATCAAGTTTTACTATTGATAAAATAAGATAATTGCATTGTAAGTGTGAATCTAGAACACCCCGTATGCCTAATAGATTCGAATACCTAAAACAAGAACATCGAAATCATGTTTTTGATTAGTTGCTTTCCAGTGCTGGGATACACGCCGCATTTCTCGTGTTTTCTTCCAAAAAAATAATTTGTAAAAATCCGTGGTAGCAGCTTTGGGGTGTTGAAAAATCTACAATTTTCAACAGATTCTCGTCTTTGACGATTTTGGGTGATTTCTGGAGAGCGCTGTAAAATCGACACACCACCTCAGTGAAACTAATTCAAACCATTTTTGACGGTCGCCATGGGAAATGAAAAGGTTGCGTTTTTTTGGCTTTCGGATTTATTGAAAATGTTTTGAGATTTCATTGACAATTAACCCTCATCCGCATTAGATTTCATTACCCTAATCAGCACTAGGAGTGTCAATTTGACACCACAAGCTCAAATCGTTATAACTTTTGGCGTGTTCAACCGATTTAATCATAACTTATATCAATAGAAACCTTGTAATGTCAGTAAAATATGTTTAGAACATTATATATAGCTAAAGTTACTAGTTTTCTCGTTATTCAGCATGAAAGAAAAAAAAATCCGAAAAAAACATGCCTCACGAAAACTGCTGTAGTTCATATATTACACGTCCAAAAAAATATTTGCCTTATGCATATGAAAGCAGAAGTTAATGCCTACATAATGAAGACAAGAAATATTTTTTTAAATTTTTTTCAATGAAATGGTCACAAAAAGTTCAAAAAAGTGGTCTAAAAAACCTACTTTTCATTCGATTGCTAGTAAATACTGTTTGAGCGATGGTAGAGTTTAAAAAAAAAATATGACTACAAAATCTATTAAAATTCCAACATTTTGCTGTTTTTAGATTTTTGATGCAACAAAAATTGAATTTACCGGAATTTTTCAAAGTTCACAGACGAAATAACGATGCGTGTCGTGCATTTCTTGGTCTGTCGGCTTCGCTCTCTGCCCGAATCACCACCCATCGTACCTACTCGGAGAGCAAACAAAGACGTTTTGCTGGACGCGATGCTTGTTGTTCTAGAAATTCAGGAATGATTTTACGTTTATAATTTTCATATTTTTGTGAAATCTCACAGCGTGAATTGTAGCACCTCACTAGAATGTAGATTAAATGTGCTTTCCAATGAATATACTCTTGATTGGTCCAAACAAAGTAAAAGCACTGATAATCCGGGTACAACCTGACAGCTGACCACAAAAACAGATGAAATTTCAATTTGTAAAAAAATCGCGCAAAGTAGTGAAATTTGAAAAATTCCGGTAAATTCAATTTTTGTTGCATCAAAAATCTAAAAACAGCAAAATGTTGGAATTTTAATAGATTTTGTAGTCATATTTTTTTTTAAACTCTACCATCGCCCAAACAGTATTTACTAGCAATCGAATGAAAAGTAGGTTTTTTAGACCACTTTTTTGAACTTTTTGTGACCATTTCATTGAAAAAAATTTAAAAAAATATTTCTTGTCTTCATTATGTAGGCATTAACTTCAGCTTTCATATGCATAAGGTAAATATTTTTTTAGAAGTGTAATATATGAACTACAGCAGTTTTCGAGAGGCATGTTTCTTTCGGATTTTTTTCTTTCATGCTGAATAACGAGAAAACTTGTAACTTTAGCTGTATATAATGTTCTAAACATATTTTACTGACATTACAAGGTTTCTATTGATATAAATTTTATATGAAGTTCATAATAATTCAACGACTTAAATAGATTTTGCTTTTGTGGTGTCAAAATGACACCCAAAGTCGGAAAAGGGAGTTTTTTTGTCCAGGCTTCCAGGGTTCGTCCATAAAAAAAGTAAAGATGCAATATTGAAGAACTTTTGAATTCATTTAGGGTCCCCCAAGAAATTTTTGTATTTTGAAGCTTCTGAAAAAAGATACAAGCCTTCAAACTCGCAATGGTGTCAAAATGACACCGTAATGCGGATGGGGGTTAAAATATCAAAAAAAAAATCATTTTCTTAAAGGTGTAAATGCTCTCTGGATATTTCGATTCGTTCGAAATTTTAAAACTAGGATTTTTGGTTGTCCAATGTGTATCCATTTTTTGCGGATAGTTATTTAGTTTTGATGCTGAATGAAATATTTTGGGTAAACAAAATATTAAAAACAATAACTGAAAAACTTTTGAACGCATTAACATCAAGTTACGAACCAAGCTCAAATTGATCTAACACTATGCTCTCTCTGTATGCCGTGTGCTGTCGCGCATCCAAATCTGCCCTCGTCAAATCCGGAACAATTCCT